>NC_080393.1:60026879-60279590 GCF_028751815.1 Salvia miltiorrhiza
CTAAAATATATTTAAGACTATCATTTTTAATTACATAAAAATCAATGTAAAAATAATAATACATGAAAAGACAATTGGAAACTTCTCATCTTATTATTATAAATTTTGGAAAATTTCTTTATATACAACATTTGTAGTAGACGAACATTCTACTTTGTCTTCATTACATATCAAGATTTCAGACCCCTTCAACTTGTCTTCCATCATTGCAAAGTACAGTTTTGACTACTTTGTGATAAACCACACCAATTACACCTACATATATAAATGCATACCAATAATGTAGATATATCAAAATGTTGAGTTTATAAAAATATGAATTTTGAGATTATCAATTGAATATGCATGTATAAGGAAATAATGAAATAAACACATTACCAAATAGCATATTGTCATTGCAATGGAGGCCACTTCTTCAAAACTTTTAAAGTTAAATAGTTGGCGTGGAAAACCTTCTTCATAAATTTCAACTATATGATTACTATTAATAAATTTAATAGAGTAGACATTTGTCGTTGTTCTATACTTTTTGTTGGAATCATGCATCACCAAAATATTTTTTATGGCATAAACATTGTCTTCTTTCAAGTATAAATTCATAAATATACTATTGGTGATTTTAAATTTTAAATATTGGATATTTAAATTCACACGGGTAAATTCACAATATATATATATATATATATATATTTCAAAATTTATATAAATTCACACTGAAAAATATTGGTGACTTTAAATTTTAAATATTGGATATTTATATAAATTTATCTAAAAAAAATATAAATTCACAAAAATAAAGGATATTTTTCACAAAACTATAAATTGCATGATATAAAAGAGCACTATATAGATTGTAGCAAGTGGGCCCCACAACTTATATATATCATCCTATGAATTAGTGAACTTTTTAAATATAAATCAACTTTCCAAAAATAGATTGAGTAAAAGAGCGGAAATTTTTTTTTGCTAGATGGACCAGCTTTTATATATGTATAGATTCCTATGATTGGTAACTAAAATAAATTCTAGTAATGGAATGGAATTATTTTGTTTTACTAAATTAACATTTACTAATTTTTTTTTTAAAATTTTCTTGCCACCTCCACTCCCACCCAACCCAACCCCCAATTTTTTTTTTCTCGCCACCCCACACCCCACCCACCCCCCCCACACACACACTCACAATTTTTTTTTAATTTTTCTCGCACCCCCCCACCGACTCCTCTCCCCAATAATTTTTTTTTCTCGCCACCTCCCACCCTTCCCCCAATTTTTTTTAAAATTTTTATAATATTCATTGTTCTGTTTTGCAATATGCATAGTTCATTTTTTTTTGTTTAGGGGTGGGGGTGGGGTGGGTAGGTGGAGGTGGCGAGAAATATCATGCATATTGTGTCAATAAACATGACATATTGCAAAACAGCACAATGCATATTATAAAACTGAACCATGCATCTCGAGTTAATGAAGCCTGGTGAGAGGTGGGGCCGGTCTTCTGGCGTGGCGACAGAGGGAAGGCCGAAGCGGAGAAGGAGTAGTTCTCTAGGGTTTCACTTTGAAAGTTCAGATTCTAGAATATGGGTGTGCGGCGCAGCGGTAGTTCTCTAGGGTTTGAGTTTGAAATCCTTTATTTTGTTTGAAATACATGTATTTAGTTTTAAATTTTGTTCTCTAGGGTTCGACCCTTGATTCTCCTCTCTCGAGCCCATCATTGGGTTCTCGTCGCCCAGAGCTCGTCGCCTCTGGTCTGTTCCGATTTGGTGCCGCGATGAAGAAAAAACCCTCCTCAAGTGCAGATCCGGAATCTCTGAGCGGTGGCCGTCCCCCCTGGCACCCCGCTGCGTCCACTGGTGTGCCGGCGTCACCGGAGCCATTCGCCTCTCCGGGTGGCGTCAATCTACACTCAAATCGACGCAAATTTGAATGGAGCCCTGAGTCCTTCGCCTCTCTGAGTGGTCGCCGTTCTCCCTGGAATTCCGTTGCGTCCACTGGTGTTCCGGCTTCACCGGAGCCTTTCGCCTCTCCGGCTGGCGTCGATCTACACTCAAATCGCCGCAAATTGGTGTTTGAATGGAGCCCTGAGTCCTTCGCCTCTCTGAGTAGTCGCCGTTCTCCCTGGAAGCCCGTTGCGTCCACTGGTGTTCCGGCGTCACCGGAGCCTTTCGCCTCTCCGGGTGGCGTCGATCTACACTCAAATCGATGCAAGTTGGTGTTCCAATCGAGCCCTGAGTCTCCGGCGAAGCCGGAGCCGTATCAGTCTCCGCCTGAAACACCCGATTCCGATGGCTGTGTTGTGGCGGACACACTGTCACCGTGGTCTCTTGGGGAATATGCTGTGCCCCTCGATGACGACGTCGACACCGCTGGGTGGACGCCAGTGCCTGAGACTGAGATGCAGTCCTCTCCGGCGAAGCCCCCTCCGGTGAAGAAAATGACCCGTTGGCAAACATTGAAGCAAATGTTTCCTTACTCGGTGAGAATGTTCCTTTTAGTTGTCTTATCTGATTTTGTATGATGATTGAGTGGGGATTAATTGTTGCATTGTTGGTTGTTGGTGTACATGGTGCTGAAATGATGAAAATATTGAACTAAATTCTGTGATGAAAAATGATTTTGAATTGTATTTCTGAGAATTTTTGTGAAATTGGCTTTTGGTGTTTTGTTTGCATTATGTTTAAGGCCACTTGGTGCCATCTTTGTTGTTGATGTATCGGGCTGTGATGTACAGCCCGGTGCCTTCAGTTTTGATGTTGTGCCTTGTTTGAAGCTTTAAGGCCGGCTGGTGCCTTCGTGTGTTGATGTCTCTGTTGTCTGAAGCTTTAAGGCCGGCTGGTGCCTTCTTGTTTGATGTCTCTGTTGTCTGAAGCTTTAAGGCCGGCTGGTGCCTTCTGTTATGTTTGAACATCACATACTAGGCTGCACACATGAGTAATGCATAACTAATTTGCTTGGTCTTTCATTCATTTGCCTCCAGCCCTTTACAAAATGCATAACTGAGTTTCTTTACAAAAAACATACCTTTGCTATACAAAAAAACAGACCTTTGCTATACAAAAAAACAGACCTAGCAGCCCTAAATTTCTTTACAAAAAACATACCCTTGTTTTTTTTAAAAAAAGAGACCTAGCAGCCCTAAATTTCTAACTGTTGGAAGTCATTGATTAGGCCTTCTTCTGTTGCACCATGATCTGCAAAGGGATACCCTAACTTCTCCATGATCTGTTGCACCAAATTCATAGGTGCATGTTCAGTCAAGTAAGTAATGCACTCTTCCACCAAGTTCTTAGAAACCTCCAAATCCCTTGGCAGCTCCCCTGCTCTCATTAGTGCATCTTTCCTCATGTGGGGAATTTTGTATGCATTATGACCTCGCTGTTTCATAATCTCTACCATGCATGATTGCAAAGCCTCTAGTGAGAACCGTAGTCGCAATAACTTGTTTGGTGCTGTTAAGTCGGGCTTAATAGCACTAGAATGCGCTCTGATCAGCCCTTTGTTTACCCACCTCCAAACAGTTGATTTGCTTTGATTAATCCCCACTGCGAGTCGTCGTATGGTTGATCTTTTTTGTAGCTCCAGACTTTGTATGAGCTCTATGTCGACTTGTATTCTTTTTTTTCTTGTTGCACCTGGTTTGGCATTGGCTAGATAAATTTCTTGACCATTCTCCTTTTGTTTTTTTGCAGCCGCCCAAAGACGAGTAATCGTACGTTGTGATGTGTTGAAGAGGGATGCCGCCTCCTTCATGGCTCCGTACCGAGGCTTGCCATTCTTCAAGTTGGCAAGAAGATATTGCACAATCTTATTTCGATCTTGGTTAGAGAGATCCTTAGGTGGTCTCATTGGTAGATGTGTTTTTCTAGGATTTTTGGAATCGGCTGAATTTGTAAAAATGAATCAGCCCTTGTTTTTATAGATGTTCTGCCGCCTTTTTAGTTGTCTTAGTGCACCGAAAATTTTTGGTGGCAAATGAAAATTATGTACTGCCGCCTTTTTACTTTATGTAACAGTCCACAATGTGTGCATTATTAAATTAGTTTATCTAACAGCCGTTTTTTTCATTGCAAGTCTTTATGTTTAAGTTTTCTCATTGTTTAAAATATTGACTTCCTTAAATATAATGGGTAGATTGAATAAGTTAAATGATTGAATAAAATAAAACTGAAAATTAAATTTAAAACTGAAAATAAAATAAAACTGAAAGTAAAATAAAACTGAAAAGTGAAAATAAAACTGAAAGTAAAATAAAACTGAAAGTTAAAACTGAAAATAAAATAAAACTGAAAATATTGGTTTTAATTTAATAAATAAAATAAATTAAATTTATAAAAAGTGAAAAAGGTGGTTGTTAAGTTAGTTGAAATTAACAATTTAATTAAGTTTCAAAAAGTACATCAAATTTGAGGGGACCACCCTTAATCTCCACTAACTATCCCTTTCTTAATCTCCGTGCCGAAAAGAATGTGGCCAACTTTCTTGGGACGGAGGGAGTATGATTTTATACCAAATTTACCATTTTTTTTATTGCATGTTCAGGTTCACCAGCAAACTTTTCCCTAAGAACTGGATCTTGAGTTGCAATACCAATGGGGCATGTGTCTTTGTGGCATTTCTGCATTATGATGGATGGGTGTGGCTGGGGTGGGGGTGGGGGTGGCGAGTAAATTAAAAAAAAATTGTGGGGGTGGGGAGATAAATTAAAAAAATAATAAAAAAAATAAAATTTTTGAAGGTGGGGATGGCAAGAAAAACTAAAAAAAAAAAGTTACTTTTTTTTGGGTTGGTTAAGGGGTGGCGAGAAAAATAAAAAAAAATAAAATGTTGGAGGGTGGGGGTGGGTGGGTGGCAGGTGGGGTGGGGAGAAAAACAAAAAAAAAAATTTGGGGGGGGGGGGGGGAGGGGGAGGAAGGGAGGGGTGGGTGAGGTGTGGGGGTGACGAGAAAACTTAAAAAAAAATGGGGGATGGGGGGTGGGATGGCAAGAAAAAATTTTAAAAAAATAAAAAATATTTTTTTTTGGGTGGAGGGGGTGAGGTGGGGTGGGGTGGGGTGGAGTGGGTGTAAGTAGGGGTGGGGTGGGGTGGAGTGGGGTAGGGTGGGGGTGCAAATTATATAAGGATAATTTTGTCAAAACCTAAATTTAGGTGAATTAGAAATGGAATGGAATGGGTAATACCATGTTGGAGGGAAGGAATGATGATTCCTATATGTAAAGGAATGGTGATTCCCTTAAGAATGATGATTCCTAAAATAAAATTGTACCAAGCATAGGAATGGAATGGAGGTAGGAATCACCATTCCATTCCCACCTCCATTCCATCATACCAATCACCTCCTTAGGGATTGAATGATTTTTAACTGCTCTCTGTGGGATCGACCCTGCTTACCATTGTATTAATTTATCTTGGTAATTCCGCAGGAATTATTTGGTGGTTGGCGACGTCCACCAGGCCCTCTGCTTCCACCATTGCCATGAAGAACTCCAGTTCATCATCTTCTGTGTCGAAACTAATTTGGATTTGAAGGTCATCATTGGCCTGACACTCGAGCTGCACATTCGTCCAACTAATAATTAAGGCACATTGACTCGTCATTTTTCTTTTTCTTTTTATTTGCATAGATCATTTTCTTCTTCGTGTGTAAATGAGTTCTAAATAAAATATGCAATATGTCTATTAAATGAAAATTTATAAAAAGAGGTTTAATTTAATATATCATATGTATAAATTGAATTTAAAATGAATATGTTATAATAGTTTAAATTTTCAGCATATTGGTTGAATGAAACAACTTTTTTGGTGAGGAGCAATATATGCAGAGTAGGGAGAGAGTACAAATCAGGGGAATCATTCTCATCAGAGGAACCGTATGGGTCAGAAGAACCATTTTTATCAGAAGGATTTCACCCATCGGAGGAATGACTCTAGCCAGAGGAGTCATCCACACCAAAGAAGTCATTCTTGACAGAGGAGCCCTCTTAGTCAGAGGAGTCATCCACACCAGAGAAGTCATTCTTGACAGAGGAGCCCTCTTAGCCAGAGGAGTCATCCGCGCCAGAAAGGTTACCATCGCCAGAGGAGACACCTTTACCAGAGATGACGTGTTTACCAGAGGAGTCCTTCATGCCAGAGATGTCAACATCACCAGAGAAGACGCCTTCGCCAGAGAAGACATTTCCATCAGAGGAGCCAATAAACGCGCGGGAAGGTCTCCCGCGTATTATCGAAATTACCATTGTACCCTTCCATCACACAAGACGCATGCATCGAAGATGTTTTTACTATTTTACCCCTCTGTTTGTAAATCTATAAATAGGGCCCGAGCTCGTGTACTGTTACTTACGCTATCGTACATTTTCAAATACAACTGATATTTTCTCCTGCCGTGCAAGATTTCCGATTGTTCTTTACTCCGTCTTCTTCCAGTCATTACACTAGGTATAGTTCACGGTTTTTTCTCCATAGTTTTAGGTGTTGGTTTCATTAAACACCAACTGGCGCCGTCTGTGGGAAAGCTACTGAATTAAGACGTGAGATTACGGTCGCCGGCGTACGCAGATCTGTGAATTCAATCGGATTTGCGGGCGTTGGCACCGGTTGGTCCGAATAATCTGGATTTCCAACTATGTTTAATCGTTTAGTGGCGTTTTCTGGTTTAATATGTGATTAATTTGCTGAGCTCTGCGTTGATGTGTGTTTTGGGTGCATGGGGAAAGGTGGCGACGGGCGTAAAACATGAATTAGGGGAAATTTACGTTTATTTACCGTTTGTTTGGTGTAATTATCCGCGAATAAGGGGTTCTCTTGTAGAATTGAGATTTTACTCACCGATCTAATGTTTTGCATGAGGAAATTGTATTTGGGTGCTCTGTTCCGATTATGTTCGACATTTCCTTACGGATCCCCGATATTTTGGGTTTATGGTGCGTGTATATGGTCGTTTTATGTGTTAATGCGATAACTGTGGGTGATCTTCGTGTTTTATCTTGTTTTCGGTGAAGCGTGTGATTATTACTGTCAATTCAGGGGTTTGCATCGATAAAACGCCGATTAGTACTTTGCTTCTGTTGTGCTCGGGTTCGTGTTGCTAATCCGTGGGTATTCCTTGTTTACAATTGATAATTACCGTTACTTCCTATGTTTTGGTGACTAATCCTCGATTTGTATCGATTGGATCGGAGTTGATGCTCTATTTTTGTTATATTGGTTATGTGCCGAGGGTTTGTAGACGTTTTTCGTTTAAGGGAGGGGGTTTATGGGTGTTTTCCATGATTTTCGTGGTTGATCTTCGATTTCGATGATTGAATTGGGAAGCAATGCTCTGATCCTGATATATTGGGGTTTTTTGCTGCGGATCTATGGGTTTTCGTGGTTAATCGTCGATGTCAAGAGTATTTATTGTCGTTGATGCCAGAGTTTTACCTCAATAATATGATAATTAACACTTGGTCTTTGTTTTGGTGAAATTCATATTATTGTTTTGTGAATGATCTTCACTTGTGGGAAACGATTATTCATGATTCTTCATGTTTTCCTTGACCAATCTTCGTATTATTAGCTTGATCTCTTACATAATTCCTTTTCTTATCATGTTTAATGCAATCGTGCTAACATATCTCCTGGTGGTAGCTCTGCTTGTGTTTATCTCTGGGTATTTTGCATCTGTGGAAGTTTTATTGAGGGCCCTGTTTTCTCAATCTATACTCTGGGTTTATTTCCCCGAGTGTAGAATTACTTGGAAGGGAATTTTTTAACGGTCTCTGCACCGGAAGCCAGGATTTCTTATTGGATTTCTTACATTGGGACTCCAATCGGTAATAAGGGGTTTATTCTTTCGTCGTTAGAATGGTTTCTCACTCTGTTTATGTGTAGGTACCATGGGATCATCAGATGCACACCGCAACCTAGAAAGGGAGTTCGACTCCGCTGCTCTCACCACTGAGATGCCACCTTCACTGTTCCCAGGCCTACAGGGCAATGCTACTTTCACTACCCCACCAGGGTTTCAAGCTATCCCCGCCACTCCGTTGACAGGGTTGAATGCAAGTCTCCAGAGATCTGCTCTGGTGACTCCAGGATCTGACATGCCATGCTTAACTCCCGCGTCTGGAGCGGGACAACTCACGTTTGGATCGATGGAACAGATGATGGCGCTGCTTCACTACTCCGCTGTGCGCCAGGCACTAGGAACTCCCATGTTGTCCACTGTTCCCACTGTAGCTCCACTGGTGGGAACGGCTACTTTGCAGGGCACTGAGGCCCCACCTCCCGCTGCTCAGGAGGTAAACGCTCTAGCAATCAACAAACAAGCTGCGGTGCCTCTGGAAGTGCAAGGGGACCCTGCTGACAGGGAAGTGGAAAGAAGACCAGAGGGGAGCCGGGTCAGACTTAACAGTGTGGTGAGAAAGGAGAGGGTTGACGAGTCTGATAGTCAATCCGTCTCTTTGGTGTTCGAGGAAGAGAGACCGAGGGAGAAAGCTCGGCTAAAAAACCAAGTGTCTCAGCTAAAACATCAACTCCAGGATCTGGAGGAATCACTGAGGGAGAAATCCCGAAGGGAGGACAGGGAACAAAGGTCAGGAAAATCGCACCGGGTGGAAAAGTCCCATCGATCGGAAAAATCACGCTACACAGAGAGGTCAGAGGAAAGAGAGCCGGAGTATTCCTCTGGCAGACATGAATATAGAGTCCACAAGCGCCACGCTCATGAAGTACCCAGGGACAGAAGGGAACAGGGGAGGCATAAGGGGGACAAGAGAGCTAAGACATCGAGGTTCCACCTGATCCATAACCGCAGTCCTTTCTCGGACGATATTTTGGCAGATGCCTTACCTAGAAGCTACAAGCCCATCTCACTGGATTACGATGGCACTACCGATCCGGAGGTACACCTCAATCGGTTTGAAGGTTTGGTTACGTTGCACATGTACACGGAGGGCATCAAGTGCCGGATCTTCTCCACTACCCTTACTGGACCAGCTCAGTTATGGTTTGGGACGCTGCCCCCAAATTCCATTCACTCTTTCGAAGAATTACAGACTCGTTTTTTGCGTCAGTTCGCGAGTTCACGGAGGGTAGGGAAGTCAGCCCTTTCGCTGATGGATATTAAGCAGGAGCAGGGAGAAACGCTTCGGGAGTACACAGCAAGGTTTAACCTTGCCGCTCTGGAAGTGCCAGAGGCAGAATCGCAAATTAAAAACTGCGCCTATGTCAGAGGACTCAGGCCAGGGATCTTTTTTGATGAATTACAAATTCGACCAGCAAGGGATTTTGATGACATCATGGCAAGGCTGCCGGGTTATCTACAGTTGGAGGACGCCAAAATGGCGAGGAAGGTGGAAAATGAAAAACACAGAGTCAAGAAAGCTGAGGAAGCACCCGAACGACAAAGACAGCAGGATAGGGTCCCATTCAGAGGGTTGCCTCCTAGGGTACTCCCACCTCAGGGAGGAATGCCATCTAATCAACAGCGCACAGTGAATGAAGTAACGCGGTTTACCGAATACACGCCCTTGATTAAACCACAAGAAGAAATTTTTCATTTGATAAAGGATCAGCCGTTCTTTAGGGCACCGGGGACCTACCGGACTGGGCCGCCGCAGGAAGGGCCTAACAATAAGTTGTGTGAATATCACAATTCCTTCGGGCATTACACGAAATATTGTGGACACCTTAAGCACCAATTGGAGTTATTGGTGCGCCAGGGATGTCTTGACCACTTCATTGACAGGGGAAATGAAGGTCAGAGGAGGATTGATCAGAGGGACCAGCATAATCAGAGGGATCAGCGAGATCAGAGGGATCAAAGAAATAACCGGGATCAGCGACGAGAGCAGGGGAACAACAACAGAGATCGCAGGCTCGATGATAACCAGGATAATCGCAGAGAAGGGGCAGACAGACAAAATCTTCCTCCCCCCCATATAGAAGGGAAGTTCACATGATTTGTGGGGAAAATGGGATGCCCACATCAAATAGGGCTAAAAAGCAAGTCGTCAGAGCAGTCAAAGCAGGGTATTATCCTAAAAGAGTCATGGAAGTCACCAGCGCGGCAGAGGAGCCGGCAATCACTTTTGGAGCAGAGGATATACGCACATTAATGTATCCGCATGATGATGCGCTGGTCATCACGGCGGACATTGCCGGTTGCATTATTCACCGTATCTTCGTGGATTCGGGCAGCGCTGTAAACATCTTGTACAAGGAATGTCTCCAAAATATGGGAATTAACGCTCATGTTGAGCCGACAAATGCTCCTCTGTTTGGGTTTGGAGGAGAGATGGTCATGCCCCTGGGATATGTAGAGCTGCCGTTGATTCTTGGCAGTACAGCGGCGGGCAACAAAACAAGGATGGTACGTTTCTTAGTGGTGGATATGCCTAAACCCTCGTACAATGTCATACTCGGCCGGCCCGCCTTGACGGCGTTCAAGGCGGTTATCTCTTTGTTCCACCTAAAAATGAAGTTTCCAATCGAGGGTGGAAGAGTGGGAGAAGTGTGTGGCGATCAGACGACATCAAAAGCATGCCACGTGCAAATGCTCACACAGTCAGCGGGGCAGAAAAGGGAAAGATGGACGGAGGGGTCGAACGCCCGGAAGAGGGGGAAAGTGGGCGAGGTGCATGCCCCAGCAGAGGAGCGCCAAGAGTTGGCGGATTTATTAAAAGACAGAGACTCCACAGAGAAAACCGCGCTGGTGTCCACTAGCGATGTTTGCAATATGATAGAGTTATTTCCAGGGAAAGAGGGTTTCCAGACTAAGATTGGATCGGCCATGAGTGATCAAGTCAGAGAAGAGCTCATTGGTTGTCTTCGACGAAATGCGGATGTGTTCGCTTTTAGTACCTCAGATTTGAAGGGAATCGATAGAGGGTTGGCGGAGCATTGCCTCAACGTGGACCCTAAGGTCAAGCCGGTAAAGCAACGGACAAGGAATTTTGGGGCTGAAAAGGACACTGCCATCAGAGAGCAGGTCTATGAATTATTGAAAGCTGGGCATATTGTAGAAGTGCAATACCCAGAGTGGATCTCAAACGCAGTGATGGTACCCAAGAAAACAAACACCTGGAGGATGTGTGTGGACTTCCGAGATTTAAACGCTGCTTGTCCGAAGGACCACTATCCTCTGCCGAGGATTGACCAATTGGTGGACTCCACTTCAGGATGTGCCTTATTATCCATGATGGATGCGTACCAAGGGTATCATCAGGTAAAGATGAACAGGGGAGACATAGCCAAAACGGCCTTTGCCGTCTGTTGCGGGGTATATGGGTGGAAGAGTATGCCGTTCGGTCTGAAGAATGCAGGAGCCACATATCAGCGGATGATGGAGAAAATTTTCAAAGAACAGCTTGCTAAGAATATTTCAGTATACGTAGACGATATGCTCGTACGGAGTAACAGGGCAGAGGACCATGTGTCTGATCTGGAAGAGATCTTCACAGTAGTCAGAGATCACAGGCTCATGTTGAACCCAGCCAAGTGTACTTTTGGGGTCACCACAGGGAAATTCTTGGGGTATAAAGTCACGCCAGCAGGGATTGAGGTCAACGCCGACAAGGTCAAAGCTATTTTGGAAATGACACCGCCTAGAGGAATCAAGGAGGTGCAGACTCTGAACGGGCGTATCACTGCCCTGAGCAGGTTTATATCGAGATCGGCAGAACGGAGCATGCCGTTTTTCAAAGTACTGAGGAAGGGAACCAAGTTTTTGTGGACAGAGGAATGCCGCGCGGCGTTTGAGGATCTTAAAGTATACCTAGCAAAACTCCCAACTCTGACCAAGCCAGTTCCGGGAGAAACGTTGTATCTATACATAGCTATGGGGGAGGAGTCAATCAGCTCTGTGCTAATCAGAGAGGAGGGAAGTCATCAGAGACCCATCTATTTTGTCAGCAGAATTATTCAGGGCCCTGAGCTCAACTACACAGAGATCGAGAAGGCGGCTCTGGCGGTCATGATCACGGCAAGAAAGCTGAGGCCTTATTTCCTTTCACATCGAGTGGTGGTACGCACGTCTCTACCTTTTAAACAAGTTTTGGGGCGCGCGGATTTGTCGGGAAGAATGGTCAAATGGGCTGTGGAACTAGGGGAATATGATGTAGAGTACGAGCCACGAACGGCGATCAAGGCACAGGCATTGGCAGACTTCATACAAGAAACAACTCGTCGTCCCATACCAGAGTTCTGGGTGGCTTATGTGGATGGGTCAGTGACAAAAGAGGGGTGCGGAATTGGGGTTTATATTACTTCGCCGGGTTATGGGACATACCAGTTCGCCATCAAATTCACCTGTCGGTTATCTAACAATGAGGCGGAGTATGAGGCCGTGGTCAGAGGGGCTCATATCCTATCAGAGCTTAAAGCTGAGTGTGTCATTATAAAGACAGACTCCCAGTTGGTTGCACAACAATTCTCGGGAAGTTATAATGTCAAGGATCAGAGGATGAAGGCGTACCATACCAAAATTAGCGAAATGAAAGAAAAATTCATGGAGTTCAAGCTCGAACAGATCTCTCGGGAAGAGAACACGAAGGCCGACCTACTGGCGCGCATGGCTAGCGCAGTAGAGCAAACTTGGAGCGACGAGATTATTTTACTCTGTGATACCAGAGAGATGGAAACTTCGCAGGTGTTCTCGGTAGAAATCAGGGATGATTGGCGGGCTCCGATTATACACTTTCTGAAGACAGGGGAACGACTAAGCAGAGAATCCAACCAAAGGGCCCGCTATGAAAATTACTGCCTAATCAATGATCAACTCTTCAAAAGATCTTTTACTCAACCTCTGCTAAAATGTTTATCGCCAGAGGAAGCTAACTTTGCTCTGAAAGAGATTCATGCAGGTTGCTGCGGCGGGCATACCGGATTTCGAGACCTCGTACGCAAGATCATTCGGGCAGGTTTTTACTGGCCTCACATCAACCAGGAAGCCAGAGAGTTTGTCCGCAAGTGTGAAGCTTGCCAGCGGCATGCCGGGAAAATCAACATACCAGGGGAGCCTATGGGTGTAATGTACGCCGCTTGTCCGTTTGATAAATGGGGCATTGATATAGTTGGGAAGCTGCCTACAGCACCTGGAGGGAAATGCTTTCTCATTGTGGCAGTGGACTAGTTTTCCAAATGGGTCGAAGCTGAGGCCGTGAGTAAGATCGATGAAGTTACAGTGGAACGTTTTATCTGGAGGAATATCTGCTGCAGATTCGGAGTGCCACGCATCATCGTGTCTGATAATGGGACTCAATTTACGGGGCAACGGGTTGCGGACTTCTGCGATCGAATGGATATCACACAGCGTTTTGTCTCGGTGGCTCATCCACAGGCAAATGGACAAGTAGAATTGGCTAATAGGACCATATGTGAGGGCATCAAGAAGAGGCTAAATCAGAGCAGAGGGAAGTGGGTGGAGGAGCTGGATACCGTTCTTTGGGCTTACCGAACTAGTCCAAAAACGGCGACAGGGGAGGCACCATTCACACTGGTGTATGGATCCAATGCGGTGATACCAGCAGAGGCACGACTAGAATCATACCGGATTACCACGTACGACACTGAGCACAATGAGGAGCTCCGCCGAGCAGAGCTGGACTTGGTGGAGGCACAGAGGGAGGAAGCCCGTGTCAGAGCGGCCAAGTACAAAGGCATTATCAAAGCGGGATATGATAAACGGGTCAGAGTGAGGAAATTGTCGAAGGGAGATTTGGTTCTCAAGCGAGCTGATGCATTAAAGGCGGTGGGTAAGTTCGAAGCCAATTGGGAAGGGCCATACATCGTCACAGAGGTTTTGGGAGGCGGTGCGTACATATTGTCGGATTCAGACGGCAGAGCTCTACCCAGACCATGGAATATAAACACACTCAAAAAGTTCTATGTATAACTGCTTCTTAGCAGGAGTAATCACTTGTAGACCGGATACTCTTTTTCCCCACAGGGGTTTTAACGAGGTCCGGGGCCATAATATCAATAAAACAGATATGTGGTTCTAGGGAATTCCCTGGTGTTGTGTTTGTTTATTTCAATTCTTGTTTTCTTACACTACATATGCTACTTAACATGTTCGTGCAGAGCACTGCACATGTCACCAGAGGGGGGAGTAGGGTGTATACCCATAATCCTCAATTTTTAAAATTCAAAATGCAAACTACTTCTTAGCAGGACAAGGGAGAAACAAATACAAAAACTGCTTCTTAGCAGGTCAAAGGGAAAACAAGCATCAGGGATGGACGTCTCTTCTTCCATGATCCAACACCCCAAGTTCTTCTTCGTGGCTGGGACATGCTCACCTCTCAGATCTACTTCAACTCCACTTTGTGTCTGCAGAATACCAAGAAAAACAACAAGTCAAAATGCCAAAAAGAAAGAATACAGAGGAGGGGGTTACTATTCAATCGTAAGCCGCGAAAGTTGGTCGCGCCATCCGGGCCTTCCATGCTCCGCGCAGAGGTGGCACATAATCATAAGCCGCGAAAGTTGGTTACACCCCCCGGGTCCTCCATGCTCCGCGCAGAGGTTGTCCTTAACCGTAAGTCACGAGAGGTGGTGTGCACCCCCCGGGTCTACCAAGCCTCGTGCAGGGTGTTCATTTAATCGTAAGCCGTGAAAGTTGGTCGTGCCACCCGGGCCTTCCATGCTCCACGCAGAGGGTTACTATTTAATCGTAAGCCGTGAAAGTTGGTCGTGCCACCCGGGCCTTCCATGCTCCACGCAGAGGGTTACTATTTAATCGTAAGCCGTGAAAGTTGGTCGTGCCACCCGGGCCTTCCATGCTCCACGCAGAGGGTTACTATTTAATCGTAAGCCGTGAAAGTTGGTCGCGCCACCCGGGCCTTCCATGCTCCACGCAGAGGGTTACTATTTAATCGTAAGCCGCGAAAGTTGGTTGCACCCTCCGGGTCTTCCATGCTCCGCGCAGAGTGCTCAAGCATGGATGGGAAGCAGCGTGGATGGGAAGCACGAAATCGCCAGCAAAGAAATCAACCAAATCCTCGTCAGAGGAGGCGGTGAAATCCTTTCCAGAGGAATCAACCAAATCCTCGTCAGAGGAGGCGGTGAAATCCTTCCTAGAAGAGTTAACCAAATCCTCGCCAGAGGAGTCATCACAATCCTCGCCAGAGGAGTCATCACAATCCTCGCCAGAGGAGTCATCACAATCCTCGCCAGAGGAGTCATCTCAATCCTCGCCAGAGGAGTCGTCACGATCCTCGCCAGAGGAGTCATCTCAATCCTCGCCAGATGAGTCATCTCAATCCTCGCCAGAGGAGTCATCTCAATCCTCGCCAGAGGAGTCGTCACGATCCTCGCCAGAGGAGTCGTCACGATCCTCGCCAGAGGAGTCATCTCAATCCTCGCCAGAGGAGTCATCTCAATCCTCGCCAGAGGAGTCATCACAATCCTCGCCAGAGGAGTCATCACAATCCTCGCCAGAGGAGTCATCACAATCCTCGCCAGAGGAGTCATCACAATCCTCGCCAGAGGAGTCATCTCAATCCTCGCCAGAGGAGTCGTCACGATCCTCGCCAGAGGAGTCATCTCAATCCTCGCCAGAGGAGTCATCTCAATCCTCGCCAGAGGAGTCATCTCAATCCTCGCCAGAGGAGTCGTCACGATCCTCGCCAGAGGAGTCGTCACGATCCTCGCCAGAGGAGTCATCTCAATCCGCAGAAGAGGAGTCATCACAAGAAATTAAAGCAATTCCAAGGGAGGGGATTAGAGAAGCATCAACAACAATCATAATAAACCAATTCAAATCAACAGGGGAAAGACGGAAATATAAACCCCACCTCAACAGGCAGCGAAAACAACACAAATAACAGAGATAAAAGAAGCAAGGAGGTGAACGAAATTTCATTAAAGCACGCTCAAGAAGCAAAGCTGTACATCAAAAACCGGCGGTAAGTGTTTAATTGGTACAAATTAAAGAGTTACAAAATTCTCTTTTGGTAAAGTCAGGAGAGAAAGGGGAAACATCAAGAGGGAGGAACAGGGGCAGCTTGGGCAACAGCAGAGGAGACGGGAGCAGAGGCAGAGGGAGCCCGGGAAGGAACACCACTTGCAGAAGCATGACCCGAAATGGTTTTCTCTGAGAACACGGGCAACAGGCCAGTTTCCTTCGCTTGGGGAAGACGAACTCCCAAATCCAACAACGGTGCAGCCTCCTGCACATACAGATCCTCATTCTGGTACAGATTGAACAGCTGTTCCACCGCGGCAGAGGAAGAGGCAGGGTCGGTGAAGGCAGAAGCCGCTAAGTCAGAGGGCAGGGGAGGCTCCAGGCCGAACTGAGAAAATGTTCGAGAACTCTCGCCAGAGGGATCCCGCAGCCGGTTCACAAAGCGCGCCAGGGTAGCAGAGAACGCAGGCGCATATATGGGAGCAGAAGGTAGCAAGTCAGATCCAATCCCAAGAGAAAAATAGGGAATGGCTTTCTCTAGCACCGGGTACCACCACTCTGGCTTCTCTGGAGAATGCGCAGGGATCCCCATCCGCTTATTTATCTCCTCATCCTGGAGATTATCCATCAGGGCTTTGAAATTCAAAGTGGCAAGTTGCTCCGGGGTGGCCCCCGCCATCTCCAATGCCTTGGAAGCTGTTTGCTCTATCACATAAGCAAAGAGGGGTCCAAAATCCGCCAAGTACTCGGGAGTCTTTTTGAAAGCCTCCAGAGTACCTTCCAGCATCAACCCCAGGAAATGTTGACCCCGCGGAGACAAGAAATATTCCAGGCGTTGATCTCGAGCCCCCAGAACGAACGCGCGGTTCTGAGCTTCCACAAGTATCCTCTTCCAACCCCGCCTGGCTTCCCTGTAGTCTCTTTCATAACCAGCTTTGAACTTGACTAAGCTTTCGTGGCTCTCCTTTGTGGCTCTCAACAACTCGGAGGCCAAGGATGCTCTCTCCACCTCCACCTGAGCTAATTTATCTTTCAGATCAGCGATCTCCGCTTCAGCTTTACTCAGACGCTCCACCACCCCAGCGACATCATCATCACGCTTGGCGATGTCCACCTGTTCCTTCTCCCGTTCTTTCTCAGCCATTTCGTAGTCATGGATGCATTTAACAGCCCCCCACATCCCTGACTCCACCTGCAAGAAGATAAAATGGGTTCCAACAAAACCATAAAAAGGTTAGTAATTTAAAAAAATTCTTAATAAAGAGCATAACATGCAGGATACCTGAAGAGCCAACCGGCAGAGCTGAGTAGCTAAAGCCGGTCGGGTCAGCTTCCCCATCTTCTCTTGGTCCTTTGAATGGACACGAGCTATCAAGGCGTCAATCAATTCCTGCCCCGATAAGCTCGAAATCGGTCCAGGAACAAGATCCTCTGGTTCGTCAGCCGAGGGCATTGCAGCTTTGCCCTTACCCTTTCCACCGGCAGAGGGGAGAACCTTGGAACCACCAGCTGACTTCTTCGCTGGCCCTTTGCCCTTGTCCCCAGCAGGAGTGAGAATCTTCACACCACCAGCAGACCTCCTCGCTGGCTCTGAGGACTTGCCAGTCTTTTTCAGGCTTTCCTGTCTCTCCTTCTCACCCATAGAGATCAGGGAACCTCTCTTCCGCTTCTTCGTAAGATCAGCAAGGGTGGCATCGGGAGCCGAATCAGGTGAAGGAACCTCATCAGTAATATCCACGACTTGGATATCTTCTTCACGGATGCCAGTGACATCATCAACGCTGGAGTGTCTACCCCTGCGAACAAGGGCCCCCACATCAACTTCCTCCGCATCAAAGGGGCGCGAGGCTTCCACATGCCTCTCTGGGATCTCAACTACAGGGGGAACAAGGATCAGTTCGGACCCAGCAGGTTGCTCCGAGGGACTTGTTCCGGAAGCAGAACCGCCCGGGCCATGTGCTCCGCGGCCAGCAAGAGAAGGGGTGTCAGGCAAATTGTCCCCACATTTCGATCTCCAAGACATATCTGCAAACCAAAAGTTCACATCATTAAAAGCAGGGTAACAAAAGCTAATGTGTTTTCTAATGTATATTTTTTACCTATTGATCTCGCTGGATACAGGGGAAACAGACCATTATATGCCAGAGAGGAATTGTTCTCGGCCAGGTACTTACAGTCTAGAGTCTGGGCTTTATTCATAGCATTAAGGTGAGTTATAATACTCTGGTCACGGGTAGAAGGGACTTCGGGAGAGGCTGGCTTATAAGTAGTGCGACTTGTATGCCATTCCAGCTCCGAAGCACCATAATCGCGCCAGTTGCCAAAAGGGGTGCGCACATAACAATAGTATTCCAGGAAGCCCTTATCGAAAGAATTCAGAGAGGAAAGGAAGGTGATAGGATATTTCGGGTGAGCAGCAAAGCTATACAAGGGATTGCCCTGCATACGAAGGGTCTGGGTCTGACAGAACAATTTGGCGGTGTCCCCAACACCGTGAGCCCGGCACAAAACATGAAAGGCATATAATCTCCGAATAGCAGAAGGAGCGACTTGAAAGAAAGGGATGTGAAAATAGTTACAAACGTCAACCAGCAGAGTAGGAGGAGGGAGCCTTAAACCAGCATCTATCTGAGCTTTCCAAACAATTATCACCTTGGGATGACGAAGGCTTTCAGGAGGCGTTGACTCCTTAGAGAAGGCCTCGAACTTCAAACCCTCAGGACGCCTACATTTGCTCTTCAATTTTTCCACCTCCGCGACACTAAGGCGGGATGGAGGAATACGTTTGGGGGGTAGGCGGGGCTTTTTCCCTTTTTTCTTAGGTGGAGAAGGAGGGGGTGTAGTTTGAGATTCATCAGAAACAGAAGGGGAGGGAAGATTTTCAAGATCTTGCTGCGACGGGGAGGAAGATGAAGGGTCTTGGGCAGAAGGAGAGGGCGAACGAGAGGGTTGAGGGGCGGAGGTGCAGGCCATGATGGGAGATGTTAACCCTAGGGTTTCTAGCACGCTCAATCAGAGCACCAACAGTTATACCACTACACTACGATTAAACACAAAATTGCAGTGAAGAGGATACGCGAGTTACCTAGACCGGAGAAAGATGGACGGTAAAACCTGGAGCGGAAAGGTCGCGGGAGAATGCCGGAACAGTGAGGAAATCGCCGGAAAATGCAGAAAATTCGCTCGGAAAACTTGGAGAAGAAGAATAGGGAAAAAAGGGGAGTTCGAATCGGCTAAGTAAGATTGTACGCGGGTAACCACCAGCACGCGGGATGAACGGCACGTGGCATACGGAAGAAATCAACGGATGAGAATTTTTACGGAAAGGCGAAAGGACGCGAAGGTTAAAAAGTAACCTCGGGGTACGGGGAAAATACTGTAGACTGGGCAGACATTTAATGCGGATGACGTCATCCACGCGGGCGAGTCCTCTGACTAGTTGCATCTCTCCAGAGTGAACTAGCCAGACCAAGGGGTGGGAGTAACAAAAACGCCAGAGAACAATTTACAGGGCTTCTTTTTATTCTCTCATAATGTCAAAATGCTTATGTCTTTATGATTTGCAGGGGTCAAAGAAAACAACAAAGTGTTGATAATACACCACTGGTTGAACACGAAGAATACCCGGTTCAACCAGACTAGAGGGGGGAGTGGTTGGTGAGGAGCAATATATGCAGAGTAGGGAGAGAGTACAAATCAGGGGAATCATTCTCATCAGAGGAACCGTATGGGTCAGAAGAACCATTTTTATCAGAAGGATTTCACCCATCGGAGGAATGACTCTAGCCAGAGGAGTCATCCACACCAAAGAAGTCATTCTTGACAGAGGAGCCCTCTTAGTCAGAGGAGTCATCCACACCAGAGAAGTCATTCTTGACAGAGGAGCCCTCTTAGCCAGAGGAGTCATCCGCGCCAGAAAGGTTACCATCGCCAGAGGAGACACCTTTACCAGAGATGACGTGTTTACCAGAGGAGTCCTTCATGCCAGAGATGTCAACATCACCAGAGAAGACGCCTTCGCCAGAGAAGACATTTCCATCAGAGGAGCCAATAAACGCGCGGGAAGGTCTCCCGCGTATTATCGAAATTACCATTGTACCCTTCCATCACACAAGACGCATGCATCGAAGATGTTTTTACTATTTTACCCCTCTGTTTGTAAATCTATAAATAGGGCCCGAGCTCGTGTACTGTTACTTACGCTATCTTACATTTTCAAATACAACTGATATTTTCTCCTGCCGTGCAAGATTTCCGATTGTTCTTTACTCCGTCTTCTTCCAGTCATTACACTAGGTATAGTTCACGGTTTTTTCTCCATAGTTTTAGGTGTTGGTTTCATTAAACACCATTTTTATTTTTATTTTTTAGAATTTTCTTTTTATAGAGTTAGGATCATGTGAGAACTCATCTTTTTGTGAGAACGAAAAATCATGAACAAATACATAAAATACTTGAACAAATTATGAACATTGTTGTTCACATGAACAACAATATTCATGTCTTACTGTTGAACAACAATTGGATCTGCCCAAATCAATGGCTGTGATTTTTTTTTTTTCGTTCTCACAAAAATATGTGGTTCTCACAGGATATTTTGAAAGTTGAGACTACTACAACACTTAACATTTTGTTGTTTTTCTCATTGTTATTTTTATTTATTTATGATATTCCAATTTTTCGTATTATGTAGTTTTATTTGTTTACATTGAAAATTTGTTAATATAATACAATTTCACTATTATTAAAAAAAAATAGCAGTATTATATTATATTATGTTATATGTGTAGCTCACGCAAGTCTAAAATCATAATCACCGCACATCGCGCGGGAGATACACTAGTAGTATTAAATGCTTAATTTTATTTTTAAATTTGGGTTGGATCATTTAAAATGGGACAATCCAAAATAAAAATTGGATCATTTGAAATGGGACGGAGGGAGTAAATACTAGTATAATATTATCGACTCTACCTCTTTAAAAATTATGCAATGAAGATGGAATTGTTTAATCCGGAAGCATATAAATCATATGTAATTCACAATTTGGGGGGCTATATCTTATACTAATATAAAAAGAGCTTTAGCACAACATATGAATTACCTATTTTATCTTATATTTTATTTTAAGGTTATTTTTTGTATATTATATATTGATGTTTCCAATCATACGAAATCAGCCGCCAATGAATTTTTCATATATATCGAAATTAGGAGCCAATGATTTAGTTTGGCTTAGTTGTAATATACTCCCTCCGTCCCTGAAATAAGTTCCTCTTTTTCCATTTTGGGACGTCCCCCAAATAAGTTCCTCTTTTTTTCTTTCTATTTTTGGACAACTACCCCACCACTAATAATATTTTATTTATTCTTACTTTTCACTTTTTCACCACTCCCAATACTAATTATAACACTTTTTCACATTTTCACCACTCACAATACTAATTATAACATATTTTTTTCCACTATCAATACACTTTACCATTTTCCTTAAAACCCGTGTCGTCCCCAAAGAGGAACTTATTTTGGGGACGGAGGGAGTATTTGATATATATCTAATTACTTTTATATTTGAGTTGAATTGGGAATCCCTTATAACTAATACAAATTTATATATAATATAAAAGAGGAGTTTTTTTACCTTTAATTTTTCTCTCTCCTCATAATTTTTTCCTCCAAATTTTCTATCTTCTTTTTTCTATTTTAATTATTTTCTATAAAATAATTAATTTCGATTCATGAAAAAAATACTCAATATGGATGTTAAATTACAGATTATGAAAAGATATTTAATTTGATGTAAAAATTATAAAAAAATAATTTTGAAATGAATAAGTTATGATCATTTGAAGTGTCAAAATTATAAAAAAATGAATAAGTTATGATCATTTGAAGAGCCAAAGAGCTTGGTAGCTTAATTGTGATATTCTTGAATGACAACAATAGTTGCATTTTTTTTTTTGGTCCTTCGTGTCCCTTTTATGTGCATTTAAGGGTATTCTACATGATGTGAATAACGACATTCTTTTGTGGTTAGGATAATCATGAGGAGGCTGATGAGGAATTGCCCAAGAAAGCAAAATTTTTCTTTAGCGCAGCAGTGCAGATGTGGGATGCAGAGTTTTACATTAAAGTTGATGACAATGTTGATCTGCAACTTGGTAAATTCTGGAAATATTACTTAGAAAGTTGCAACTTTGCTTAAATTTCCTATGCTCGGTAAGGATATCATATTTGCCGTTCTCTTGGCAGATGATTTGATTCAACTTATACAAAGCCGCCATGGTCAGGATAGTGCTTATATTGGTTGCATGAAGTCTGGGGAAGTAGTAGCTGAAGAGTAATTCATTTCTCTTAATTTGATTCTATTTGAGTTGTTATGTGTAATCTATATTTCAGATGAGGCTCTTGTTCATGCTGGTTTATCTAATGATCCAATTGTGTGCATTATAAGTCTATATTAGCGAATCTTAGTCATTTCTGGGGGGCGCTTATTTTGTATTATTGATAACGATTGAGCATTTTGATCCTTAAGAATATCATTTCTCCAATTCCACCATTTGAATGGGATATGAATCAAGCAAAACTAGTTCAATGGTAGAAATTATTAAGGGCCTTGAAGTATCCCAAAGTTTCAATTCATCTTAGTAAACAAGGGATTAACCTTACTATTTTTGTCTATCTAGGCTTATCCTCAAAAGGAAATGTCACCTCAGTTGGTGAGGAGCAATATATGCAGAGTAGGGAGAGAGTACAAATCAGGGGAATCATTCTCATCAGAGGAACCGTATGGGTCAGAAGAACCATTTTTATCAGAAGGATTTCACCCATCGGAGGAATGACTCTAGCCAGAGGAGTCATCCACACCAAAGAAGTCATTCTTGACAGAGGAGCCCTCTTAGTCAGAGGAGTCATCCACACCAGAGAAGTCATTCTTGACAGAGGAGCCCTCTTAGCCAGAGGAGTCATCCGCGCCAGAAAGGTTACCATCGCCAGAGGAGACACCTTTACCAGAGATGACGTGTTTACCAGAGGAGTCCTTCATGCCAGAGATGTCAACATCACCAGAGAAGACGCCTTCGCCAGAGAAGACATTTCCATCAGAGGAGCCAATAAACGCGCGGGAAGGTCTCCCGCGTATTATCGAAATTACCATTGTACCCTTCCATCACACAAGACGCATGCATCGAAGATGTTTTTACTATTTTACCCCTCTGTTTGTAAATCTATAAATAGGGCCCGAGCTCGTGTACTGTTACTTACGCTATCTTACATTTTCAAATACAACTGATATTTTCTCCTGCCGTGCAAGATTTCCGATTGTTCTTTACTCCGTCTTCTTCCAGTCATTACACTAGGTATAGTTCACGGTTTTTTCTCCATAGTTTTAGGTGTTGGTTTCATTAAACACCAACTGGCGCCGTCTGTGGGAAAGCTACTGAATTAAGACGTGAGATTACGGTCGCCGGCGTACGCAGATCTGTGAATTCAATCGGATTTGCGGGCGTTGGCACCGGTTGGTCCGAATAATCTGGATTTCCAACTATGTTTAATCGTTTAGTGGCGTTTTCTGGTTTAATATGTGATTAATTTGCTGAGCTCTGCGTTGATGTGTGTTTTGGGTGCATGGGGAAAGGTGGCGACGGGCGTAAAACATGAATTAGGGGAAATTTACGTTTATTTACCGTTTGTTTGGTGTAATTATCCGCGAATAAGGGGTTCTCTTGTAGAATTGAGATTTTACTCACCGATCTAATGTTTTGCATGAGGAAATTGTATTTGGGTGCTCTGTTCCGATTATGTTCGACATTTCCTTACGGATCCCCGATATTTTGGGTTTATGGTGCGTGTATATGGTCGTTTTATGTGTTAATGCGATAACTGTGGGTGATCTTCGTGTTTTATCTTGTTTTCGGTGAAGCGTGTGATTATTACTGTCAATTCAGGGGTTTGCATCGATAAAACGCCGATTAGTACTTTGCTTCTGTTGTGCTCGGGTTCGTGTTGCTAATCCGTGGGTATTCCTTGTTTACAATTGATAATTACCGTTACTTCCTATGTTTTGGTGACTAATCCTCGATTTGTATCGATTGGATCGGAGTTGATGCTCTATTTTTGTTATATTGGTTATGTGCCGAGGGTTTGTAGACGTTTTTCGTTTAAGGGAGGGGGTTTATGGGTGTTTTCCATGATTTTCGTGGTTGATCTTCGATTTCGATGATTGAATTGGGAAGCAATGCTCTGATCCTGATATATTGGGGTTTTTTGCTGCGGATCTATGGGTTTTCGTGGTTAATCGTCGATGTCAAGAGTATTTATTGTCGTTGATGCCAGAGTTTTACCTCAATAATATGATAATTAACACTTGGTCTTTGTTTTGGTGAAATTCATATTATTGTTTTGTGAATGATCTTCACTTGTGGGAAACGATTATTCATGATTCTTCATGTTTTCCTTGACCAATCTTCGTATTATTAGCTTGATCTCTTACATAATTCCTTTTCTTATCATGTTTAATGCAATCGTGCTAACATATCTCCTGGTGGTAGCTCTGCTTGTGTTTATCTCTGGGTATTTTGCGTCTGTGGAAGTTTTATTGAGGGCCCTGTTTTCTCAATCTATACTCTGGGTTTATTTCCCCGAGTGTAGAATTACTTGGAAGGGAATTTTTTAACGGTCTCTGCACCGGAAGCCGGGATTTCTTATTGGATTTCTTACATTGGGACTCCAATCGGTAATAAGGGGTTTATTCTTTCGTCGTTAGAATGGTTTCTCACTCTGTTTATGTGTAGGTACCATGGGATCATCAGATGCACACCGCAACCTAGAAAGGGAGTTCGACTCCGCTGCTCTCACCACTAAGATGCCACCTTCACTGTTCCCAGGCCTACAGGGCAATGCTACTTTCACTACCCCACCAGGGTTTCAAGCTATCCCCGCCACTCCGTTGACAGGGTTGAATGCAAGTCTCCAGAGATCTGCTCTGGTGACTCCAGGATCTGACATGCCATGCTTAACTCCCGCGTCTGGAGCGGGACAACTCACGTTTGGATCGATGGAACAGATGATGGCGCTGCTTCACTACTCCGCTGTGCGCCAGGCACTAGGAACTCCCATGTTGTCCACTGTTCCCACTGTAGCTCCACTGGTGGGAACGGCTACTTTGCAGGGCACTGAGGCCCCACCTCCCGCTGCTCAGGAGGTAAACGCTCTAGCAATCAACAAACAAGCTGCGGTGCCTCTGGAAGTGCAAGGGGACCCTGCTGACAGGGAAGTGGAAAGAAGACCAGAGGGGAGCCGGGTCAGACTTAACAGTGTGGTGAGAAAGGAGAGGGTTGACGAGTCTGATAGTCAATCCGTCTCTTTGGTGTTCGAGGAAGAGAGACCGAGGGAGAAAGCTCGGCTAAAAAACCAAGTGTCTCAGCTAAAACATCAACTCCAGGATCTGGAGGAATCACTGAGGGAGAAATCCCGAAGGGAGGACAGGGAACAAAGGTCAGGAAAATCGCACCGGGTGGAAAAGTCCCATCGATCGGAAAAATCACGCTACACAGAGAGGTCAGAGGAAAGAGAGCCGGAGTATTCCTCTGGCAGACATGAATATAGAGTCCACAAGCGCCACGCTCATGAAGTACCCAGGGACAGAAGGGAACAGGGGAGGCATAAGGGGGACAAGAGAGCTAAGACATCGAGGTTCCACCCGATCCACAACCGCAGTCCTTTCTCGGACGATATTTTGGCAGATGCCTTACCTAGAAGCTACAAGCCCATCTCACTGGATTACGATGGCACTACCGATCCGGAGGTACACCTCAATCGGTTTGAAGGTTTGGTTACGTTGCACATGTACACGGAGGGCATCAAGTGCCGGATCTTCTCCACTACCCTTACTGGACCAGCTCAGTTATGGTTTGGGACGCTGCCCCCAAATTCCATTCACTCTTTCGAAGAATTACAGACTCGTTTTTTGCGTCAGTTCGCGAGTTCACGGAGGGTAGGGAAGTCAGCCCTTTCGCTGATGGATATTAAGCAGGAGCAGGGAGAAACGCTTCGGGAGTACACAGCAAGGTTTAACCTTGCCGCTCTGGAAGTGCCAGAGGCAGAATCGCAAATTAAAAACTGCGCCTATGTCAGAGGACTCAGGCCAGGGATCTTTTTTGATGAATTACAAATTCGACCAGCAAGGGATTTTGATGACATCATGGCAAGGCTGCCGGGTTATCTACAGTTGGAGGACGCCAAAATGGCGAGGAAGGTGGAAAATGAAAAACACAGAGTCAAGAAAGCTGAGGAAGCACCCGAACGACAAAGACAGCAGGATAGGGTCCCATTCAGAGGGTTGCCTCCTAGGGTACTCCCACCTCAGGGAGGAATGCCATCTAATCAACAGCGCACAGTGAATGAAGTAACGCGGTTTACCGAATACACGCCCTTGATTAAACCACAAGAAGAAATTTTTCATTTGATAAAGGATCAGCCGTTCTTTAGGGCACCGGGGACCTACCGGACTGGGCCGCCGCAGGAAGGGCCTAACAATAAGTTGTGTGAATATCACAATTCCTTCGGGCATTACACGAAATATTGTGGACACCTTAAGCACCAATTGGAGTTATTGGTGCGCCAGGGATGTCTTGACCACTTCATTGACAGGGGAAATGAAGGTCAGAGGAGGATTGATCAGAGGGACCAGCATAATCAGAGGGATCAGCGAGATCAGAGGGATCAAAGAAATAACCGGGATCAGCGACGAGAGCAGGGGAACAACAACAGAGATCGCAGGCTCGATGATAACCAGGATAATCGCAGAGAAGGGGCAGACAGACAAAATCTTCCTCCCCCCCCATATAGAAGGGAAGTTCACATGATTTGTGGGGAAAATGGGATGCCCACATCAAATAGGGCTAAAAAGCAAGTCGTCAGAGCAGTCAAAGCAGGGTATTATCCTAAAAGAGTCATGGAAGTCACCAGCGCGGCAGAGGAGCCGGCAATCACTTTTGGAGCAGAGGATATACGCACATTAATGTATCCGCATGATGATGCGCTGGTCATCACGGCGGACATTGCCGGTTGCATTATTCACCGTATCTTCGTGGATTCGGGCAGCGCTGTAAACATCTTGTACAAGGAATGTCTCCAAAATATGGGAATTAACGCTCATGTTGAGCCGACAAATGCTCCTCTGTTTGGGTTTGGAGGAGAGATGGTCATGCCCCTGGGATATGTAGAGCTGCCGTTGATTCTTGGCAGTACAGCGGCGGGCAACAAAACAAGGATGGTACGTTTCTTAGTGGTGGATATGCCTAAACCCTCGTACAATGTCATACTCGGCCGGCCCGCCTTGACGGCGTTCAAGGCGGTTATCTCTTTGTTCCACCTAAAAATGAAGTTTCCAATCGAGGGTGGAAGAGTGGGAGAAGTGTGTGGCGATCAGACGACATCAAAAGCATGCCACGTGCAAATGCTCACACAGTCAGCGGGGCAGAAAAGGGAAAGATGGACGGAGGGGTCGAACGCCCGGAAGAGGGGGAAAGTGGGCGAGGTGCATGCCCCAGCAGAGGAGCGCCAAGAGTTGGCGGATTTATTAAAAGACAGAGACTCCACAGAGAAAACCGCGCTGGTGTCCACTAGCGATGTTTGCAATATGATAGAGTTATTTCCAGGGAAAGAGGGTTTCCAGACTAAGATTGGATCGGCCATGAGTGATCAAGTCAGAGAAGAGCTCATTGGTTGTCTTCGACGAAATGCGGATGTGTTCGCTTTTAGTACCTCAGATTTGAAGGGAATCGATAGAGGGTTGGCGGAGCATTGCCTCAACGTGGACCCTAAGGTCAAGCCGGTAAAGCAACGGACAAGGAATTTTGGGGCTGAAAAGGACACTGCCATCAGAGAGCAGGTCTATGAATTATTGAAAGCTGGGCATATTGTAGAAGTGCAATACCCAGAGTGGATCTCAAACGCAGTGATGGTACCCAAGAAAACAAACACCTGGAGGATGTGTGTGGACTTCCGAGATTTAAACGCTGCTTGTCCGAAGGACCACTATCCTCTGCCGAGGATTGACCAATTGGTGGACTCCACTTCAGGATGTGCCTTATTATCCATGATGGATGCGTACCAAGGGTATCATCAGGTAAAGATGAACAGGGGAGACATAGCCAAAACGGCCTTTGCCGTCTGTTGCGGGGTATATGGGTGGAAGAGTATGCCGTTCGGTCTGAAGAATGCAGGAGCCACATATCAGCGGATGATGGAGAAAATTTTCAAAGAACAGCTTGCTAAGAATATTTCAGTATACGTAGACGATATGCTCGTACGGAGTAACAGGGCAGAGGACCATGTGTCTGATCTGGAAGAGATCTTCACAGTAGTCAGAGATCACAGGCTCATGTTGAACCCAGCCAAGTGTACTTTTGGGGTCACCACAGGGAAATTCTTGGGGTATAAAGTCACGCCAGCAGGGATTGAGGTCAACGCCGACAAGGTCAAAGCTATTTTGGAAATGACACCGCCTAGAGGAATCAAGGAGGTGCAGACTCTGAACGGGCGTATCACTGCCCTGAGCAGGTTTATATCGAGATCGGCAGAACGGAGCATGCCGTTTTTCAAAGTACTGAGGAAGGGAACCAAGTTTTTGTGGACAGAGGAATGCCGCGCGGCGTTTGAGGATCTTAAAGTATACCTAGCAAAACTCCCAACTCTGACCAAGCCAGTTCCGGGAGAAACGTTGTATCTATACATAGCTATGGGGGAGGAGTCAATCAGCTCTGTGCTAATCAGAGAGGAGGGAAGTCATCAGAGACCCATCTATTTTGTCAGCAGAATTATTCAGGGCCCTGAGCTCAACTACACAGAGATCGAGAAGGCGGCTCTGGCGGTCATGATCACGGCAAGAAAGCTGAGGCCTTATTTCCTTTCACATCGAGTGGTGGTACGCACGTCTCTACCTTTTAAACAAGTTTTGGGGCGCGCGGATTTGTCGGGAAGAATGGTCAAATGGGCTGTGGAACTAGGGGAATATGATGTAGAGTACGAGCCACGAACGGCGATCAAGGCACAGGCATTGGCAGACTTCATACAAGAAACAACTCGTCGTCCCATACCAGAGTTCTGGGTGGCTTATGTGGATGGGTCAGTGACAAAAGAGGGGTGCGGAATTGGGGTTTATATTACTTCGCCGGGTTATGGGACATACCAGTTCGCCATCAAATTCACCTGTCGGTTATCTAACAATGAGGCGGAGTATGAGGCCGTGGTCAGAGGGGCTCATATCCTATCAGAGCTTAAAGCTGAGTGTGTCATTATAAAGACAGACTCCCAGTTGGTTGCACAACAATTCTCGGGAAGTTATAATGTCAAGGATCAGAGGATGAAGGCGTACCATACCAAAATTAGCGAAATGAAAGAAAAATTCATGGAGTTCAAGCTCGAACAGATCTCTCGGGAAGAGAACACGAAGGCCGACCTACTGGCGCGCATGGCTAGCGCAGTAGAGCAAACTTGGAGCGACGAGATTATTTTACTCTGTGATACCAGAGAGATGGAAACTTCGCAGGTGTTCTCGGTAGAAATCAGGGATGATTGGCGGGCTCCGATTATACACTTTCTGAAGACAGGGGAACGACTAAGCAGAGAATCCAACCAAAGGGCCCGCTATGAAAATTACTGCCTAATCAATGATCAACTCTTCAAAAGATCTTTTACTCAACCTCTGCTAAAATGTTTATCGCCAGAGGAAGCTAACTTTGCTCTGAAAGAGATTCATGCAGGTTGCTGCGGCGGGCATACCGGATTTCGAGACCTCGTACGCAAGATCATTCGGGCAGGTTTTTACTGGCCTCACATCAACCAGGAAGCCAGAGAGTTTGTCCGCAAGTGTGAAGCTTGCCAGCGGCATGCCGGGAAAATCAACATACCAGGGGAGCCTATGGGTGTAATGTACGCCGCTTGTCCGTTTGATAAATGGGGCATTGATATAGTTGGGAAGCTGCCTACAGCACCTGGAGGGAAATGCTTTCTCATTGTGGCAGTGGACTATTTTTCCAAATGGGTCGAAGCTGAGGCCGTGAGTAAGATCGATGAAGTTACAGTGGAACGTTTTATCTGGAGGAATATCTGCTGCAGATTCGGAGTGCCACGCATCATCGTGTCTGATAATGGGACTCAATTTACGGGGCAACGGGTTGCGGACTTCTGCGATCGAATGGATATCACACAGCGTTTTGTCTCGGTGGCTCATCCACAGGCAAATGGACAAGTAGAATTGGCTAATAGGACCATATGTGAGGGCATCAAGAAGAGGCTAAATCAGAGCAGAGGGAAGTGGGTGGAGGAGCTGGATACCGTTCTTTGGGCTTACCGAACTAGTCCAAAAACGGCGACAGGGGAGGCACCATTCACACTGGTGTATGGATCCAATGCTGGTGATACCAGCAGAGGCACGACTAGAATCATACCGGATTACCACGTACGACACTGAGCACAATGAGGAGCTCCGCCGAGCAGAGCTGGACTTGGTGGAGGCACAGAGGGAGGAAGCCCGTGTCAGAGCGGCCAAGTACAAAGGCATTATCAAAGCGGGATATGATAAACGGGTCAGAGTGAGGAAATTGTCGAAGGGAGATTTGGTTCTCAAGCGAGCTGATGCATTAAAGGCGGTGGGTAAGTTCGAAGCCAATTGGGAAGGGCCATACATCGTCACAGAGGTTTTGGGAGGCGGTGCGTACATATTGTCGGATTCAGACGGCAGAGCTCTACCCAGACCATGGAATATAAACACACTCAAAAAGTTCTATGTATAACTGCTTCTTAGCAGGAGTAATCACTTGTAGACCGGATACTCTTTTTCCCCACAGGGGTTTTAACGAGGTCCGGGGCCATAATATCAATAAAACAGATATGTGGTTCTAGGGAATTCCCTGGTGTTGTGTTTGTTTATTTCAATTCTTGTTTTCTTACACTACATATGCTACTTAACATGTTCGTGCAGAGCACTGCACATGTCACCAGAGGGGGGAGTAGGGTGTATACCCATAATCCTCAATTTTTAAAATTCAAAATGCAAACTACTTCTTAGCAGGACAAGGGAGAAACAAATACAAAAACTGCTTCTTAGCAGGTCAAAGGGAAAACAAGCATCAGGGATGGACGTCTCTTCTTCCATGATCCAACACCCCAAGTTCTTCTTCGTGGCTGGGACATGCTCACCTCTCAGATCTACTTCAACTCCACTTTGTGTCTGCAGAATACCAAGAAAAACAACAAGTCAAAATGCCAAAAAGAAAGAATACAGAGGAGGAACAAACCAAAGGCCAAATCTGAGGAACCAACGCTCAGATCCGGAAACCCAACGCCCAAATCTGGGAAATCAACGTCTAGATCTGAGGAGCCTGGTTACAAAACACTCAAGCAAGGGAACTCCACTCGTTACAACCACAAAGTTAGAGATCTACACCAAAAACACAGGGGAAAAGGCGGAGCCCTCGGGGATGTGAGTGTTTAGAGGGGAAATTCCCTTACTTGAGTGCCTTACAACCGATCTAGGGAGGCAAAACATCAACAGATCCAGGGTTTGAAGGATCGGAAGAGGATATATATGGAGGCGATACTGGGCTTAAGAAATGGGCTAAGGGGTAATGGGCCCGCATGAGCTTATGGGCCGGAGAAGGGAGTAAGAAATAATTGGGCCAACATGTTCATAACAGAGTATTGCACATGTCACCAGAGGGGGGAGTAGGGTGTATACCCGTAGGTCCCAATTTTTAAATTCAAAAATTGCTTCTCAGCAAGATTAGGGCAAACCAGAGGAATTACGCTCCACCAGAGCAGAGGGGTCATGCTCAACCAGAACAGAGGTTGCTGACAATCGTAAGCCGCGAAAGTTGGTTGTGCCGCCCGGGCCCTCCATGCTCCGCGCAGAGATAGCACTTAATCATAAGCCGCGAAAGTTGGTTGCACCCCCCGGGTTTTCCATGCTCCGCGCAGAGGTTGCTTTAACCGTAAGCCACGAAAGTTGGTCGCACCCCCCGGGTTTTCCATGCTCCGTGCAGGGTGTTCCTGTCAATCGTAAGCCGCGAAAGTTGGTTGTGCCGCCCGGGCCCTCCATGCTCCGCGCAGAGATAGCACTTAATCATAAGCCGCGAAAGTTGGTTGCACCCCCCGGGTTTTCCATGCTCCGCGCAGAGGTTGCTTTAACCGTAAGCCACGAAAGTTGGTGGCACCCCCCAGGTCCTCCATGCTCCGTGCAGGGTGTTCTTTCAATCGTAAGCCGCGAAAGTTGGTCGTGCCAACCGGGCCTTCCATGCTCCGCGCAGAGGTGGCACATAATCGTAAGCCGCGAAAGTTGGTTACACCCCCCGGGTCTTTCATGCTCCGCGCAGAGGTTGTCCTTAACCGTAAGTCACGAGAGGTGGTGTGCACCCCCCGGGTCTGCCAAGCCTCGTGCAGGGTGTCCACTTAACCGTAAGCCATGGAAGGTGGTGTGCATCCCCCGGGTCTGCCAAACTCCGTGCAGGGTGGACCTTTAACCGTAAGCCACGAAAGTTGGTCGCACCCCCCGGGTCTTCCATGCTCCGTGCAGGGGGTTACTATTCAATCGTAAGCCGCGAAAGTTGGTCGCGCCATCCGGGCCTTCCATGCTCCGCGCAGAGGTGGCACATAATCATAAGCCGCGAAAGTTGGTTACACCCCCCGGGTCCTCCATGCTCCGCGCAGAGGTTGTCCTTAACCGTAAGTCACGAGAGGTGGTGTGCACCCCCCGGGTCTACCAAGCCTCGTGCAGGGTGTTCATTTAATCGTAAGCCGTGAAAGTTGGTCGTGCCACCCGGGCCTTCCATGCTCCACGCAGAGGGTTACTATTTAATCGTAAGCCGTGAAAGTTGGTCGTGCCACCCGGGCCTTCCATGCTCCACGCAGAGGGTTACTATTTAATCGTAAGCCGTGAAAGTTGGTCGTGCCACCCGGGCCTTCCATGCTCCACGCAGAGGGTTACTATTTAATCGTAAGCCGTGAAAGTTGGTCGCGCCACCCGGGCCTTCCATGCTCCACGCAGAGGGTTACTATTTAATCGTAAGCCGCGAAAGTTGGTTGCACCCTCCGGGTCTTCCATGCTCCGCGCAGAGTGCTCAAGCATGGATGGGAAGCAGCGTGGATGGGAAGCACGAAATCGCCAGCAAAGAAATCAACCAAATCCTCGTCAGAGGAGGCGGTGAAATCCTTTCCAGAGGAATCAACCAAATCCTCGTCAGAGGAGGCGGTGAAATCCTTCCTAGAAGAGTTAACCAAATCCTCGCCAGAGGAGTCATCACAATCCTCGCCAGAGGAGTCATCACAATCCTCGCCAGAGGAGTCATCACAATCCTCGCCAGAGGAGTCATCTCAATCCTCGCCAGAGGAGTCGTCACGATCCTCGCCAGAGGAGTCATCTCAATCCTCGCCAGAGGAGTCATCTCAATCCTCGCCAGAGGAGTCATCTCAATCCTCGCCAGAGGAGTCGTCACGATCCTCGCCAGAGGAGTCGTCACGATCCTCGCCAGAGGAGTCATCTCAATCCTCGCCAGAGGAGTCATCTCAATCCTCGCCAGAGGAGTCATCACAATCCTCGCCAGAGGAGTCATCACAATCCTCGCCAGAGGAGTCATCACAATCCTCGCCAGAGGAGTCATCACAATCCTCGCCAGAGGAGTCATCTCAATCCTCGCCAGAGGAGTCGTCACGATCCTCGCCAGAGGAGTCATCTCAATCCTCGCCAGAGGAGTCATCTCAATCCTCGCCAGAGGAGTCGTCACGATCCTCGCCAGAGGAGTCGTCACGATCCTCGCCAGAGGAGTCATCTCAATCCGCAGAAGAGGAGTCATCACAAGAAATTAAAGCAATTCCAAGGGAGGGGATTAGAGAAGCATCAACAACAATCATAATAAACCAATTCAAATCAACAGGGGAAAGACGGAAATATAAACCCCACCTCAACAGGCAGCGAAAACAACACAAATAACAGAGATAAAAGAAGCAAGGAGGTGAACGAAATTTCATTAAAGCACGCTCAAGAAGCAAAGCTGTACATCAAAAACCGGCGGTAAGTGTTTAATTGGTACAAATTAAAGAGTTACAAAATTCTCTTTTGGTAAAGTCAGGAGAGAAAGGGGAAACATCAAGAGGGAGGAACAGGGGCAGCTTGGGCAACAGCAGAGGAGACGGGAGCAGAGGCAGAGGGAGCCCGGGAAGGAACACCACTTGCAGAAGCATGACCCGAAATGGTTTTCTCTGAGAACACGGGCAACAGGCCAGTTTCCTTCGCTTGGGGAAGACGAACTCCCAAATCCAACAACGGTGCAGCCTCCTGCACATACAGATCCTCATTCTGGTACAGATTGAACAGCTGTTCCACCGCGGCAGAGGAAGAGGCAGGGTCGGTGAAGGCAGAAGCCGCTAAGTCAGAGGGCAGGGGAGGCTCCAGGCCGAACTGAGAAAATGTTCGAGAACTCTCGCCAGAGGGATCCCGCAGCCGGTTCACAAAGCGCGCCAGGGTAGCAGAGAACGCAGGCGCATATATGGGAGCAGAAGGTAGCAAGTCAGATCCAATCCCAAGAGAAAAATAGGGAATGGCTTTCTCTAGCACCGGGTACCACCACTCTGGCTTCTCTGGAGAATGCGCAGGGATCCCCATCCGCTTATTTATCTCCTCATCCTGGAGATTATCCATCAGGGCTTTGAAATTCAAAGTGGCAAGTTGCTCCGGGGTGGCCCCCGCCATCTCCAATGCCTTGGAAGCTGTTTGCTCTATCACATAAGCAAAGAGGGGTCCAAAATCCGCCAAGTACTCGGGAGTCTTTTTGAAAGCCTCCAGAGTACCTTCCAGCATCAACCCCAGGAAATGTTGACCCCGCGGAGACAAGAAATATTCCAGGCGTTGATCTCGAGCCCCCAGAACGAACGCGCGGTTCTGAGCTTCCACAAGTATCCTCTTCCAACCCCGCCTGGCTTCCCTGTAGTCTCTTTCATAACCAGCTTTGAACTTGACTAAGCTTTCGTGGCTCTCCTTTGTGGCTCTCAACAACTCGGAGGCCAAGGATGCTCTCTCCACCTCCACCTGAGCTAATTTATCTTTCAGATCAGCGATCTCCGCTTCAGCTTTACTCAGACGCTCCACCACCCCAGCGACATCATCATCACGCTTGGCGATGTCCACCTGTTCCTTCTCCCGTTCTTTCTCAGCCATTTCGTAGTCATGGATGCATTTAACAGCCCCCCACATCCCTGACTCCACCTGCAAGAAGATAAAATGGGTTCCAACAAAACCATAAAAAGGTTAGTAATTTAAAAAAATTCTTAATAAAGAGCATAACATGCAGGATACCTGAAGAGCCAACCGGCAGAGCTGAGTAGCTAAAGCCGGTCGGGTCAGCTTCCCCATCTTCTCTTGGTCCTTTGAATGGACACGAGCTATCAAGGCGTCAATCAATTCCTGCCCCGATAAGCTCGAAATCGGTCCAGGAACAAGATCCTCTGGTTCGTCAGCCGAGGGCATTGCAGCTTTGCCCTTACCCTTTCCACCGGCAGAGGGGAGAACCTTGGAACCACCAGCTGACTTCTTCGCTGGCCCTTTGCCCTTGTCCCCAGCAGGAGTGAGAATCTTCACACCACCAGCAGACCTCCTCGCTGGCTCTGAGGACTTGCCAGTCTTTTTCAGGCTTTCCTGTCTCTCCTTCTCACCCATAGAGATCAGGGAACCTCTCTTCCGCTTCTTCGTAAGATCAGCAAGGGTGGCATCGGGAGCCGAATCAGGTGAAGGAACCTCATCAGTAATATCCACGACTTGGATATCTTCTTCACGGATGCCAGTGACATCATCAACGCTGGAGTGTCTACCCCTGCGAACAAGGGCCCCCACATCAACTTCCTCTGCATCAAAGGGGCGCGAGGCTTCCACATGCCTCTCTGGGATCTCAACTACAGGGGGAACAAGGATCAGTTCGGACCCAGCAGGTTGCTCCGAGGGACTTGTTCCGGAAGCAGAACCGCCCGGGCCATGTGCTCCGCGGCCAGCAAGAGAAGGGGTGTCAGGCAAATTGTCCCCACATTTCGATCTCCAAGACATATCTGCAAACCAAAAGTTCACATCATTAAAAGCAGGGTAACAAAAGCTAATGTGTTTTCTAATGTATATTTTTTACCTATTGATCTCGCTGGATACAGGGGAAACAGACCATTATATGCCAGAGAGGAATTGTTCTCGGCCAGGTACTTACAGTCTAGAGTCTGGGCTTTATTCATAGCATTAAGGTGAGTTATAATACTCTGGTCACGGGTAGAAGGGACTTCGGGAGAGGCTGGCTTATAAGTAGTGCGACTTGTATGCCATTCCAGCTCCGAAGCACCATAATCGCGCCAGTTGCCAAAAGGGGTGCGCACATAACAATAGTATTCCAGGAAGCCCTTATCGAAAGAATTCAGAGAGGAAAGGAAGGTGATAGGATATTTCGGGTGAGCAGCAAAGCTATACAAGGGATTGCCCTGCATACGAAGGGTCTGGGTCTGACAGAACAATTTGGCGGTGTCCCCAACACCGTGAGCCCGGCACAAAACATGAAAGGCATATAATCTCCGAATAGCAGAAGGAGCGACTTGAAAGAAAGGGATGTGAAAATAGTTACAAACGTCAACCAGCAGAGTAGGAGGAGGGAGCCTTAAACCAGCATCTATCTGAGCTTTCCAAACAATTATCACCTTGGGATGACGAAGGCTTTCAGGAGGCGTTGACTCCTTAGAGAAGGCCTCGAACTTCAAACCCTCAGGACGCCTACATTTGCTCTTCAATTTTTCCACCTCCGCGACACTAAGGCGGGATGGAGGAATACGTTTGGGGGGTAGGCGGGGCTTTTTCCCTTTTTTCTTAGGTGGAGAAGGAGGGGGTGTAGTTTGAGATTCATCAGAAACAGAAGGGGAGGGAAGATTTTCAAGATCTTGCTGCGACGGGGAGGAAGATGAAGGGTCTTGGGCAGAAGGAGAGGGCGAACGAGAGGGTTGAGGGGCGGAGGTGCAGGCCATGATGGGAGATGTTAACCCTAGGGTTTCTAGCACGCTCAATCAGAGCACCAACAGTTATACCACTACACTACGATTAAACACAAAATTGCAGTGAAGAGGATACGCGAGTTACCTAGACCGGAGAAAGATGGACGGTAAAACCTGGAGCGGAAAGGTCGCGGGAGAATGCCGGAACAGTGAGGAAATCGCCGGAAAATGCAGAAAATTCGCTCGGAAAACTTGGAGAAGAAGAATAGGGAAAAAAGGGGAGTTCGAATCGGCTAAGTAAGATTGTACGCGGGTAACCACCAGCACGCGGGATGAACGGCACGTGGCATACGGAAGAAATCAACGGATGAGAATTTTTACGGAAAGGCGAAAGGACGCGAAGGTTAAAAAGTAACCTCGGGGTACGGGGAAAATACTGTAGACTGGGCAGACATTTAATGCGGATGACGTCATCCACGCGGGCGAGTCCTCTGACTAGTTGCATCTCTCCAGAGTGAACTAGCCAGACCAAGGGGTGGGAGTAACAAAAACGCCAGAGAACAATTTACAGGGCTTCTTTTTATTCTCTCATAATGTCAAAATGCTTATGTCTTTATGATTTGCAGGGGTCAAAGAAAACAACAAAGTGTTGATAATACACCACTGGTTGAACACGAAGAATACCCGGTTCAACCAGACTAGAGGGGGGAGTGGTTGGTGAGGAGCAATATATGCAGAGTAGGGAGAGAGTACAAATCAGGGGAATCATTCTCATCAGAGGAACCGTATGGGTCAGAAGAACCATTTTTATCAGAAGGATTTCACCCATCGGAGGAATGACTCTAGCCAGAGGAGTCATCCACACCAAAGAAGTCATTCTTGACAGAGGAGCCCTCTTAGTCAGAGGAGTCATCCACACCAGAGAAGTCATTCTTGACAGAGGAGCCCTCTTAGCCAGAGGAGTCATCCGCGCCAGAAAGGTTACCATCGCCAGAGGAGACACCTTTACCAGAGATGACGTGTTTACCAGAGGAGTCCTTCATGCCAGAGATGTCAACATCACCAGAGAAGACGCCTTCGCCAGAGAAGACATTTCCATCAGAGGAGCCAATAAACGCGCGGGAAGGTCTCCCGCGTATTATCGAAATTACCATTGTACCCTTCCATCACACAAGACGCATGCATCGAAGATGTTTTTACTATTTTACCCCTCTGTTTGTAAATCTATAAATAGGGCCCGAGCTCGTGTACTGTTACTTACGCTATCTTACATTTTCAAATACAACTGATATTTTCTCCTGCCGTGCAAGATTTCCGATTGTTCTTTACTCCGTCTTCTTCCAGTCATTACACTAGGTATAGTTCACGGTTTTTTCTCCATAGTTTTAGGTGTTGGTTTCATTAAACACCATCAGTGTATGGACCAATCTGTATGTGTCTTATTTACTGTATTATTATAATTATGTTTTATCAATAAATTTTAGTTTCTTATTTAAAAGAAAGAACATGAAATGCAAATCACCTTTCTAAACCGGAAAACATTGTTCAATTTTCAGGGGAATGCAATGGTATGAGCCTGAATGGTGGAAATTTGGTGATCAGAAATCGTAAGTAAAGCACTATGATATCATGAGTAGCAGATATTCTTTGAAAGGCTATTTCTGAATATCAGTTCCAAATTGTCGGTAGATGATCTGAGCTTATGTTTCAGGTATTTCCGTCATGCAGCTGGTTCTATCTTCATACTCTCAAAAAATTTAGCTAAGTACATACATATCAATAGGTAAGCTTATCATAGCATGCATTGAAACTGAAACTACGAGTTGGTGTGAAAAAGTAGATATGACAATCTCATCCACTTCCATTCCACGCAGTGCATCCTTGAAGGTTTATGCTCACGAGGATGTATCCGTGGGGTCATGGATGATGGGTCTTCGCGCAACCTATATAGATGACAGCCGTATGTGCTGTAGTTACTCAAGCCAAGGTAGGTATGCATTGATAATATAATACTACATGGCTATGCTCACTCTTATTGGTATGTCTCAAATGGTAACTCTGCAGACAAGATCTGCTCGTTGGCTTGAAGTTACAGTGAGACGAGCCTTTGCAGCAGCGCTACTGTTGGGATACATTTTGTGCAGAGAAACAGAGGAACTCATGGATCTTTAGTTAGTACCATTCTTATTTTTTGTTAGCTGCCGCATCTGCCAAGAATGTCGGTTTTTATACCTCAAAAACTCGTAACTGCATAGAAAGATATATCTGAATTAGGTGGATTGCTCTGGGAAAATTGCTCACCCAGAAGCATGTTCAGTATAGAACTATAGATACATACAATACATACATATTTGTCACAACAGAGGCTGGCACACACAGTTTTCCAAAAGATATATATATTCCTTTTGTTTCTTAATTATGAGCGTTTTTCTTGTATGAAGGCTGCAAATACTATGGAAAGTTGAAAAATAAATAAGTCAAATGATGGAGTTGATTGACGAAATTGGATGCATAGTAATTTATTTGACTTGTTATGAGCGTTTTACTTGGATGAAGGCTGCAAATATTATAGAAAGTTTAAAAATAAATAAGCGAAATCGGATGCATAACATGAGTTGGGGATCTATAATTCCTGGAGTTACAAAAATGAATCATTAATATCTTTATATAATATTTAATACATCAAACCAAACATAAACTATATTTTTATTAGTATTTTAATACATACTACCAAACTTAATATTAGTATAAATGTAATAAAAGACATTCTAATAAAATAAATCACACCTTATCACATATTGCGTATTAAACGAATCCAATGGTGAAATATTTTGTGTCTTCAACTTTCAACGTTTTTCAGATGATATCCTCAACTTTTGTTTTCCAATCCATTAAAATCCTGCAACTTAAAACGTTTTCTAAAAAAATGTGCTGCTATACAAAATTCGGCAACAAAATAATGAGTACTTTACTTAATTTTTAAGTTGAGTGATGTCGTTTTATTGGGCGAGGTTGCAAAAAAATCCACCTAAAATTCTTAAAGTTCAGCGAGATGACTCGTCATTTTTGTCTGTCAGATTTTGTATGGCGCGATTTTTTTTTTTGCAAATGCTGAAAGTTTGAATTTTTTTGAATAGAGAGCAAAATTTGAGGACATCATTCTTAAAAACATTGAAAGTTGGAGTTTTTTTTTTACCATGATTGACTCTATATAATTGTACATGGCTTACTTTAACTTGCAATGCCACACTAAGATCATAAAATTTCTCAAGAAAAGGCCTTGAGTCTTAATATGGCGATAATGAACAATACCACAAGACTCCTTTGCTTCCTTGTGTTTGTTTGCCATGTTCAAAAAGGTACGACACACAAACACAAATATACAAATATAGTAGTATGAATTTTCAAATATGAGATTATGTTGTTACATCTTAACTTCATAGAGGATAATTTTCCTTGGGAGGCTCCCCAGACGTAGGTGTTCTATTACTGAATTGAGTTATTATTCTTGGTGTTCATTTCTGATACTGTATTTGTTACTGTACTTGTTACCTGCTTCGTTACAATATCTGTATAAGTACTCACATTGGTTATTACAACACATCTCACTACATGTTTTATGGACTAGTTATTCTTTCGCATAATTACAGGTTGGAGTCAGTCAGAGGATTGCCCTACGACGGCGTTGTTTGTGAATCAGACAGCAACGGGGAGAGAGATCGAGTTGAAGAAGGAATGGAACGTCACCATCAGACACATCTGCGTTACATGCTTACTCTCCGAAGTAAATGTCACGTGTCCGGATCTTGAGAAATCCCTTGCAAAGGTCAACGCAGCCGTCATCTCCAAAACCGCAAATGGCAATTGTCAACTCATTGGCGGCAAACAGTTTGATACCTACGCCAACTTCGATTTTACGTATGTTTGGGATCGCATCGATTTTCAACCCCTTGAATTCTTCACAAACTGTTATTAGTGATTTTTTTCGATTACGCACATCACATATGTTTGGTATTTGTTACCATGTCAAATAAAAATAAAAAATGTGGCTTAATAATTGGTTATTACACAAAAAAAGAAGACAAATTTCGAATAAATGGTGCTATTATTGAACTGCTTATTGGGTATTATTAGAAAGTTATTGATTGGACGGAATTGAGATTGAGAAATTTAAAGTTGGATTTTTGGTCCGAATAAAAATTGGAAATTGGAGTATTTTTTTTCTTATGTTTTAGTAGTATAATATTTAGATAATTATAGTGGTTATAAAAGGTTATAGTGGTTATATTTAGATAATTAATTTTTTCTTATATATATATATATATATAGGGGAGCGCTCCAATGATACCCCTTATTTTTAATGAGACCTGAGACACGATCTCGTGCGTTTATTTCATCAATCATATGATTGATATTGTATCTAGTTCAATTTGTATCATCCCCTTTCCTAATTCACAAAAAATTAAAATTTGTATGGTAACACTTATAAATCATACGAGCAAAAATGCTTCCACGGGGAACCTTAGCTTTTCTATTTTGTTGGATAAGGATAATTCTCATACAAAAATGAAGATGCGTTCAAACGATAGAAATATGTATTGTAAAATTTGCAAGTGTATAACGATAAAAGCACAAAATATGAAACCAAAAAAAAAAGTTATCATCGTGGAAATTTATTCAAACCAAGAAAACGAAATGCCTAACTTGTATCAAATTGAACATTATTAAGTGTGAGGCCCTCTGTTTCCACCATTGCCATGAAGCACTCCAGTTTATCTGTGCCGACATTAATTTGGATTTGAAGGTCATCATTGCCCTGACACTCGAGCTGCTCCTCTTTTATTTTGATAGCTGAAATCGCGGCAGAGTTACTACATTTCCACAGATTAATAAGTTTGAGTGTTGGTATGTCACCAATACCCCATGGGATCTCTTCCAACTGATATAGACGACAAAGAATAAGCTTCTCCAGAATTGGGAAATGACAACTATCTGCATTCCAACTTGTCAGATTACAGTCATAAATTTTCAAGAACTTGAGGCGTTGAAATTGCCCATCAACAGGACTCCACGTGCTGCCATTCCAGTTAAATTCTATCTGGAGAACTTCCAGTATGGGCAGCGAACCAATCATTGTCAGATCATCCCATTCAAAATTGATGAATTCCAAAGCCAACTTGTTTAGAGATCTGGGAAACGAGAGCATCTCATTCAGCTGGCAAGACCTGACGCATCCCAGTTTGAGTGATTCAAGTTTATGCAAGCGATCAATATTACACAAACACTCAATCAAACTATCATCCCATCCATGCAAGTCTTCATCATATTCAAGATCCAATTTCTTGATGTTGGGAATGATGTTGCACACATCCTCACTCAACCTCAAATTCACTGCTCTCCCAAGCGTCTGAAGATTATCCAAGATTAACAACTCATCTTGCCCATCGGGATGAGGAAGATAAATTCGACGACACTGGATATGCCTAAGTTGTCGCATCTTCCAAATTTCAATAGGTGCAACAACTAGACAACCGTACAAGGAATATATGTGAAAGATTAAAACATGCAGATTCCATACCAAGGATAATGAACTAGGAAGCTCCAACACAGACAGGTGACCAAGTTCCCTCACAGCAACGTAGCGCAAGTTAACACGCCCATTTAATAATTCTTCAACTGACCCGTAACTGTATACATCCAAAACTCTCAGCAATCTATGTTTATGAAACTCCTCCTTCTGAAATTTAGAGTTCATGATAGAGCGTGCAAGTTGGGGTCTGGAAGTTTGCCTCCACCAATCAGTGTGATATACGAGGCGACATTCTGTGCCTACTACATGACCTTGACCTTGAGAGATCACATGAAAAAACCACCCTTGTTGATCTGCTACTTTTAAGCATAGGTCTCTTAAAAGATCATGAATATCACAACGTTTCATCTTCCCATTTTTACTTCGCCTGCCGACCAATATCAGATTTCTATCAACAAGTTCCTTCAAGTAATCCTCTGCAATCTCTTCCAAAACTTGGCCTCCATTTGATTTCAAAAATCCCTCAGCAACCCAGAGTTGGATGATACTCAAGATATCGAGGTTTGCATAATCAATACTCTTAAGAACTCCAATATGAAGAAAGCAAGGCTTTAGATGAGGAGGCAAGTGGTTATAACTTGAAAACAATACATCTAAGCTTTCTTGCTTCTCTTTTGAATTGGGACTTGATTCTATATCTTCGGCAACACTCTTCCAATATCCTACTGTCCTAGGAGACTTTTGAAGACTCCCACCAATCACAACAATGGACAATGCTAGTCCTTTGCATAATCTAACAATCTCATTTCCAACCTCCTCAAGTTCACTTGGGCAATCTTCATTTTGGAATGCCTTCTTACAGAATAATTCCCAACTTTCATTCTCATTTAGAAGATTCTTTGAAAAACAAGAAGAGCCACAACCGTTAGCCACATCTGACAACCTTGTAGTTAGAAGAATCCGGCTTCCACTTCCATTATCGGGAAAGAAATACTTCACTTCATTCCAAGCTTCGACACTCCATATGTCGTCTAAAATGATCAAATATCTCCTACCAGACAAAGTTCTATATAATTGTTCTCCTAATTCATCTACACTTTTATCGGAGGATTTTTCTTGGCTAGAAAGTAGTTGTTGAAGAATTTGTTTAGCATTGTATTGGTGAGATACGGTAGCCAAAGCACGAATATGAAAGTGTTCGATGATGAGTTGATTAGCATAAATAGTTTTGGCAAGAGTAGTCTTACCCATGCCGCCCATACCGACGATTGAGATGGTATGCAGATTGGATCGTTGACCGGTGAGCTCGTCAAGAAGCTGAATCAACTCATCACGAAGCCCCACCATAGCAGTTTCTTCTCCGGTCTGAGTATACTGAGGTGTTGAATGCGTGGGAGGTTGGTCCTCTCTCACTCTCTGTTTCTCCATCAATTCATTGGCCTTTCCGATGATAGCATCCATGTCTTCAATTATCTGTCGCAGATACTCCAAGCATCCATCTCCAGCCACATGATCAATTGCTTGGTTGGATCCACCGTGAACTTGATCCACATCTACAACTGCAGCTGCATTTTTCTCTTCGATTGCCCTTTTTTTCTGTAGATACAAGGAGAAACTCAAAGCTGCTTCCCGATCATCAGCTGAAAGAGGAAGGAGTTGATTGGCGATGTGAGATTCAATCATATCTTGGGCTGTATGAGCAGCAGATGTGATTAAGCTTTCGAGATCTTGTGCTTCTTCGCTAACTCCACCATAATTAAAGGTCTCTATGAAATCGAGCAACAAATCAGCCTTCTCCTGAAGGGATTGGATCTGATTAATGTTGTGGAAAGAAGTGGAAAGGGTAGGATGGGTCATCATCTGCTGAATGGTATTCAAGAGAGAAGCGAGAGCTGCATAAGCTGCCATCTCAGATTAAACTGCAGATTGCAAAATGAAAATTGGTCAACGGAAGTGTTGTTGGAGACGAAAGAGTGTTTGGTTGGTAGCAATATTATTAGGAAGATATATTTCTTTTAGATATGAACAACCATTTCTCGACCCAACATCTAAAGTGGTGATGGGACACCCAAAAAATCTATACATACATAAAAAGAGAAGTAAATGTAAATAAATTCAATTGCAAAGATATAATTGGAAAATTTGAAAAACAAATCCTAATCACATCTCGGCATCTCCTACAAAACCGCCGACATTTTGTTTCCTACGAAATTAGAATTATTGTTTGATCTTAATCTCTAAACAAAATTAACTCATTATTAATAATTAACCGTTTAAGAAAATATTGACTAATAACAATACTAATGATGGTTAAAAAAAAATAATTAATGATTGCCATTTTTTCCAAACAATATTAAAAGCCGTTTCTTTTAAAATTATTATATTGTAAAATATTTATTGATATTTTAAAAAAATGTAAATTATTCTATAACTTTTTTACCATTATTTTTAATTTATTATTTCCTCTCATTTATTGCATAATTTTTTCTTTCTTTCTGCAGTTGTGTAATTTTGTCTAGGAGACTAGTACAAAGTATACATTATGCATCTTATAAAACACGAGATCATATAGAGACCTTTAATTTGATACTTATATGATAAAAATAATGAATTTAAAATAACCAAGTTATGACAATTTAAATTTTATATATTTAATATTTTAATCTTTTATTGTATTTTTTATAGCTAAGACCATTGACATGCTTAACGTCTTTGTAAGTTTTACTTTAGCTTCCCTTTCTCTATTTAATTAATGACATTTCGACTTTTAGATTATATAGTCCTATTTATTTTAAAAAGAAAATTACAAAATTGTCATGTTGCAAAAGGATGTTTTTCAACATTAATAATTTATCCATATTTATTAAATTGATTAATGATTTCTTAAAATCAATTAATATATGTATAAATAGAAGAATATGTAAATAGATTTATTTTCTTAAGAAAACAAATTTATTTAGAAGGATATAATTGAAAGTTTACAATTAAATGTGTAATTAGATAAGGATAATTCTCATACGAAAAAGACCATTTTACTTTATTTTATTTTGGATTTTCGTTGGCACTTATGGCACTATTAGTGCCATAAGTGCCATAAAATAAAATAATAAAATAAATTTTTTGGCTTGGGGGTGGGTGGGGTGGGTGGGGTCGGGGGTCTGGGGGGGTAGACAGGGCAGGGGGAGTAAAAAAAATTCGTTGGCACTTATGGCACTATTAGTGCCATAAGTGCCATAAAATAAAATAATAAAGTAAAATTTTTTGGCTTGGGGGTGGGTGGGGTGGGTGGGGTCGGGGGTCTGGGGGGTAGACAGGGCAGGGGGAGTAAAAAAAAATTCGTTGGCACTTATGGCACTATTAGTGCCATAAGTGCCATAAAATAAAATAATAAAGTAAAATTTTTTGGCTTGGGGGTGGGTGGGGTGGGTGGGGTCGGGGGTCTGGGGGGTAGACAGGGCAGGGGGAGTAAAAAAAAATTTCGTTGGCACTTATGGCACTATAAGTGCCATAAGTGCCAAGCTTGGCACTTATGGCACTAATAGTGCCATAAGTGCCTAACCCGACCCGCGTGCCTGATCCTACCCGGCACGCGACCCGCGCTCCTGACCCTACCCAGTCCGCCCAATTAAGGGCAAAAACGTCCCAAAGCTATAAAAATGGCCAAAATTTGTGTTTTTTCAATGTGTGGCCATAAATTGTGTTTTATGCTTCATTTTGGCTACTTCAAAATTTTACTCTTTTAGACAATGTATTATAATATAGTATTAAACGCGATATAATAATAACAAATAATTATACTCAATGAAATAGAGTTGAATTAATTAATTGAAACAAATTAGTGAATTTGAAAAAAAAAATTAAAACTATATTACATATACTTTATATTATAATAAAGTATTGTAATCGATATGATGATAACAAATTGAACCACGATCGTGTGAGTAACGAAGTCGAAATAGTTATACTCAATGAAAAAAAAATTAATTAGTTGAAATTATATAACAATATACTTGAAGACCATAAATTATAATATAATATTAAAGTCGAAATAATTAAACTCAACATTCATCAAATTTAATTATATAATTGAAATATTATTAAAGTTGGAATAAAAAATAAAGTATAGTCAATCGTATGCAAAGATTTTTATTGGAATCTATATAACATATAGTTGAATACAATGAATTATAATATAGTATTAAATGAGATAAAATAATAAGAAATAATTATAGTAAATGAAATTTAGTTGTATTAATTAATTGAAATAAATTAGTGAATTTGAAAAAATAAAAATGAATCATACGGTGGTATTTTGGTCGGAGAACTATATAACAAATATTTGAAGACAATGTATTATAATATAGTATTAAGCACGATATAATAATAATTTTTTGCAATGTAATAACTATATACAATGTAATAAAGTTGAATAATATAATTGAAATAAAGTTTTGATTTTTTTAAAAATAAAGTATACGCAATGAAATAAAGTTTAAAGAATTAGTGATTTTGAAAGAAAAGAAAAAATAGGGAGGTTGCGCGGTAAACTTTATAACATACACTTGAAGACAAAGTAGTATGTTATAGTATTGTAATTGATACAATAACAAGAAAATTGACTACCATAGTGACAGTGTGAATAGAAAAGTCCAAATAGTTCATCTCAAAGAATCATATACTTGAATTATAATTTAGTATGAAACGCGATATAATAATAATGAATAATTATACTCAATGTAATAAAGTTGAATTAATTAATTGAAATAAATTAGTTAATTTGAAAATTAAAAATTAAATAAAATCAACCATGAATCATAAAAAAATAAGCTTATATGTCTTGCTTAATCGTAAAAAAAAAATGAACTACGATTGTGTGAGTAACGAAGTCAAAATAATTAAACTCAATGCAAACAAGTTTAATTGATAGTTGAAATTAATTAGTGAATTTGTAATAAAAAAGAATGAATCATATGATGGGATTTTGCTAGAAAAAAGTATATATAACGTATACTTTATTAAAAGCGACATAATAATAAGAAAATGAAATACTATAGGGTGAGTAATGAGAAAAAATTAAATAAGATAAATCATATGCAGGGATTTTGATCGTAAACCTATATAGCATATTCTTTATTTGAATATAATATAAGCAAGTATTGTAATCGATGTGGTAATAGCAAAATGAACCACAATTGTCTGAGTAACGAAGTCGAAAGTATTATATTCAATGAAATCAAATTTAATTGATTAGTTGAAATTATATAACAATATAACAATATACTTAAAGACCATATATTATAATATAGTATATTATAGTCGAAATAATTAAACTCAACATTCATCAAGTTTAATTATATAATTGAAATAATAATAAAAATTATATTATTAATTAAACCCGATATAATAATAAGAAATAATTAAAACTCAATGAAATAAAGTTGAATTAATTAAATGAAATAATGTAGTGACTTTGAAATAAAAATTAATATTCATGAATCATACGATGGAATTTTGCTCGGAGAACTACTATAGTGTGTCTAATGAACTCGTATAACTATACTCAATGTAATCAAGTTGCATAATATAATTGAAATAAATTAGTGTGAATAGCAAAGTAGAAATACAATTACTCAGTGATTCATACGTAGGGAAATCGTGTGAAAAAACTGTATAACATATATATTTTTTGAATGTGTTACATTTTTTTGTGGAGAATGAGAATATCTAAATTAGTGAAAACAAATCTATGATTATTTTTAGAAGAATCACCAAATATATTGGAAACAATATATTGAGTATATTTATCAACGGATAATTAGTGGAAACAAATAAAAATAACAAAATTTTAGCAATATAAATATCCAAAATAATAACATAATTTAATATTAGATAAAAATTTATTTTTATCTTATAAAAAAATCTAATTTTCAAAAAATTAAAAAATAATATCCGAAAACAAATATAGTACTTATTTTTTTTAAGGAGAAACACAAAATCAGTTGAAACAAATTAATAAAAAACAAATAAATACAAAATTTAGGAGTAATAATTTTTGAAAAATAAATAAATAATATTAATTTAGAAAAAAATGGAAACAAATCTAGAATTATTATAACAAGAAACACTAAATTATTGGTAACAAATCAATAATAAAATTTAAAAACAAATAAATCAATAACAAAACCGAAAAAAAAATATATATTCGAATTATATAATTTATAAAATTTTCTGAAATAAAAACATAAAAATAAGGAAACAAAGTCTTCAAAAATTAAGGAAACAAATTGGAAGATTTTGTGAAAATTAGAAACAAATTAGCCGAAAAAAAGGAAAGAAAATGGACGAAAAATAAGGAAAGAAAATGGACGAAAAAATCAAGGGAGAGAGACAGATATATATACATGGAAAAAATCAAGGGATAAAACAGTAAAACCAATAAATCCCTAAAACCGGCCCACTCTCTACCCACCAAAAAAACCGGTTTTTCACCAGGTGTTCAGTACACCTGGTGTCCGTTTATCACTACTCTATAAAAAGATATATAAAAAGAGAAGTAAATGTAAATAAATTCAATTGCAAGGATATAATTGGAAATTTTGAAAAACAAATCCTAATCACATCGAAGAATATGTAAATAGATTTATTTTCTTAAGAAAACAAATTTATTTAGAAGGATATAATTGAAAATTTACAATTAAATGTGTAATTAGACGTTTTCAATTAAATTATCTAATGCACAAATAGCCAACAATTTTATATCATCACACGCGTAATACAAATACTTCAACTATCTAATGCTCAAACTAAATTTACGTTTATTTCCAAAAAAAAAGGATAAAAGAATTCATTCGTCCAACTAATAATTAAGGCACATTGACTCATCATTTTTCTTTTTCTTTTTATTTGCATAGATCATTTTCTTCTTCGTGTGTAAATGAGTTCTAAATAAAATATGCAATATGTCTATTAAATGAAAATTTATAAAAAAGAGGTTTAATTTAATATATCATATGTATAAACTGAATTTAAAATGAATATGTTATAATAGTTTAAATTTTCAGCATATTGGTTGAATGAAACAACTTTTTATTTTTATTTTTTAGAATTTTCTTTTTATAGGGTTAGGATCATGTGAGAACTCATCTTTTCGTGAGAACGAAAAATCATGAACAAATACATAAAATACTTGAACAAATTATGAACATTGTTGTTCACATGACACATGAACAACAATATTCATGTCTTACTGTTGAACAACAATTTGATCTGCCCAAATCAATGGCTGTGATTTTTTTTTTTCGTTCTCACAAAAATATGTGGTTCTCACAGGATATTTTGAAAGTTGAGACTACTACAACACTTAACATTTTGTTGTTTTTCTCATTGTTATTTTTATTTATTTATGATATTCCAATTTTTCGTATTATGTAGTTTTATTTGTTTACATTGAAAATTTGTTAATATAATACAATTTCACTATTATTAAAAAAAATAGCAGTATTATATTATATTATGTTATATGTGTAGCTCACGCAAGTCTAAAATCATAATCACCGCGCATCGCGCATCGCGCGGGAGATACACTAGTTGTATTAAATGCTTAATTTTATTTTTAAATTTGGGTTGGATCATTTAAAATGGGACAATCCAAAAAAAAAATTGGATCATTTGAAATGGGACGGAGGGAGTAAATACTAGTATAATATTATTGACTCTACCACTTCAAAAATTATGCAATGAAGATGGAATTGTTTAATCCGGAAGCATATAAATCATATGTAATTCACAATTTGGGGGGCTATATCTTATACTAATATAAAAAGAGCTTTAGTGCAACATATGAATTACCTATTTTATCTTATATTTTATTTTAAGGTTATTTTTTGTATATTATATATTGATGTTACCAATCATACGAAATCAGCCGCCAATGAATTTTTCATATATATCGAAATTAGGAGCCAATGATTTAGTTTGGCTTAGTTGTAATATATTTGATATATATCTAATTATTTTTATATTTGAGTTGAATTGGGAATCCCTTATAACTAATACAAATTTATATATAATATAAAAGATGAGTTTTTTTACCTTTAATTTTTCTCTCTCCTCATAATTTTTTCCTCCAAATTTTCTATCTTATTTTTTCTATTTTAATTCTTTTCTATAAAGTAATTAATTTCGATTCATGAAAAAAATACTGAATATGGATGTTAAATTAAAGATTATGAAAAGATATTTAATTTGATGTAAAAATTATAAAAAAAAATAATTTCAAAATGAATAAGTTATGATAATTTGAAGTGTCAAAATTAATTTTTATTCGTTCTCATTTATCTCTAATATTGAACATTATACTCTTTTTTCATTTTGTTTCTGTTTATTGGTGAAAAAATAAGTAAATGACATTTTTTTCATTTAAAAAAAATTTACACAATTGTTTAATTGTAATTATTTTAAATTTAAATATTTTTAAATAATAATAATTTTTAATGAAATTAAGGAGAAGAAAATTTGTATTAATTTTAATATAAATTTGTAAGTAAAAAATTGGTTATATATCTTAAACTTAGAATTTAATATATTATATAGATTTATTTAATTATGTGTACAATTTATTTATTTATTTATTTATTTATTTATATAAACATATTTTTGTTATATTTTATTTTTTATAGTTTTTAATTATTTTTTTTTCTTATGTTTTAGTAGTATAATATTTAGATAATTATAGTGGTTATAAAGTAGTTTATAGTGGTTATATTTAGATAATTAATTTTTTCTTACGTATATATATAGGGGGCGCTCCAATGATACCCCTTATTTTTAGTGAGACCTGAGACACGATCTCGTGCGTTTATTTCATCAATCATATGATTGATATTGTATCTAGTTCAATTTGTATCATCCCCTTTCCTAACTCACAAAAAATTAAAAATTTGTATGGTAACACTCATAAATCAGACGAGCGAAAATGCTTCCACGGGGAACCCTTAGCTTTTCTATTTTGTTGGATAAGGATAATTCTTATACAAAAATGAAGATGCGTTCAAACTATAGAAATATGTATTGTAAAATTTGCACGATAAAAGCACAAAATATGAAACCAAAAATAAAAGTTATGATCATAGAAATTTATTCAAACCAAGAAAACGAAAAGCCTAAAATGTATGAAATTGAACATTATTAAGTGTGAGGCCCTCTGCTTCCACCATTGCCATAAAGCACTCCAGTTCATCTGTGTCGACACTAATTTGGATTTGAAGGTCATCATTGCCCTGACACTCGAGTTGCTCCTCTTTTATTTTGATAGATGAAATCGCGACAGAGTTACTACAATCCATCACATGAATAAGTTTGAGTGTTGGTATGTCACCAATACCCCATGGGATCTCTTCCAACTGATATAGACGACAAAGAAGAAGCTTCTCCAGAATTGGGAAATGACAACTATCTGCATTCCAACTTGTCAGATTGCAGAGATAAATTTTCAAGAACTTGAGGCGTTGAAATTGCCCATCAACATGACTCCACGTGCTGCCATTCCAGTTACTTTCTACCTCGAGAACTTCCAGTATGGGCAGCGAACCAATCATTGTCAGATCATCCCATTCAAAATTGATGAATTCCAAAGCCAACTTGTTTAGAGATCTGGGAAACGAGAGCATCTCATTCAGCTGGCAAGACCTGACGCATCTCAGTTTGAGTGATTCAAGTTTATGCAAGCGATCAATATTACACAAACACTCAATCAAACTATCATCCCATCCTTGCAAGTCATGCCTATATTCAAGATTCAATTTCTTGATGTTGGGAATGATGTTGCACACATCCTCACTCAACCTCAAATTCACTGCTCTCCCAAGCGTCTGAAGATTATCCAAGATTAACAACTCATCATGCCCGTCGGGATGAGGAAGATAAATTCGATTACACTGGATATGCCTAAGTTGTCGCATCTTCCAAATTTCAATTGGTGCAACAACTTGAGCACCATAGAAGAAAGATATGTGAAAGATTAAAACATGCAGATTCCATACCAAGGATAATGAACTAGGAAGCTCCAACGCAGACAGGTAACTAAGTTTCCTCACAGCAAGGTAGCGCAAGTTAACATGCCCATTTAATGATTCTTCAATTGACCCGTAACTGTGTACATCCAAAACTCTCAGCAATCTATGTTTATGAAACTCTTGCTTCTGATATTTAGAGTTCATGATAGAGCGTGCAAGTTGGGGTCTGGAAATTTGCCTCCAGCAATCATTGTGATATACGAGGCGACGTTCTGTGCCTACTACATGACCTTGACCTTGAGGGATCACATGGAAAACTTGTGCTCTGATACCACTTGTAACGACCCAACTTCCCAAACAAAAGAAATAAGAAAATAATGTGATATAAGCAGATCAAATGTGAAGATTTACCCAAAACATTATGTATTTATGTTTCGAAGAGGTTAATAAAATAAAGATAAAATAAAATAAATGAATGGGCATTGAGCGACATAATCGATTAATAACATTCAACTTTCCAGGAGCGCATAAGTTTAGTTTCGTGACTCTGATCATAACCAACGATGGCTTCATTAATTGAAATACGAATTAAGGGTCTAAGCTCAACGAGACAATATTTTATCATATAATAGAAGTTCTTAGTTTAGGAGATTGAAAGACAAGATAGCAAGCTAGTCGTTTGGCGGAAGCAAAAGACATCGTGGAACCCTAACCTCAGCTCCGTCTGCACCAACCGATCAACCTGAAAATATTTGAAAATAATTTGGGCTGAGTACTAGTGTACTCAGTGAACAGGAGTTTACAAGATATTTTATGAAATAATTAAATAGAGCAGTTTATCCAATATCATAATCATAACTCAGAAGGTTTTAAAAATAGAAATCCACTTCTAAGCATGACAAAACATTTTTCTCATTAAGTGGCGCGCCATGTGACGTTCGATTGTTACTCGCTGCTTATGATCCCGGGACTTAACCACCGTCGAATCGCTTACCGCCGCTTAAGTGAACCCGGGACGTTGCCCAGACGGAACACATCATCATCTGTGCTTGGAACGTGTCCAGGAGCACCCTTATAACGCCTGCTTAGCTTCGTTAGTGCCCAAATGGCGATCAACCCATTGAGCAACTAACCTTGTGTATACAATCCTCATCTAACGTGTTAGGTCAAATGAGAATCTCGATCAATGCTTATGCGAGCATTAAACAATACAGAACGCACATAAAAACATTTATATTGGATAAACAAGTACTTTCATGAAATATCAGAGCTTATATAACTCAAAATACATTGTACCAAAATATAGCCCACCTCGAAAGTGGAAATTCATCACTCGCCTCGCTTGAAGTTCTATTGTCCTTGGTTACTCGGACCTACAAGAAATCTATTTTTAAATAGGTCTCGAGGTGTCATTCTAATTTCTAAATAAAGGGAATTGATAGCTATTGATACACTTTGCCCAGATTAATAATATCTTTGAATGAATCCATAATCTTTTAATACACAAATAATAACTTAATATAATTTAATAATAAATTTCAGACTTATAAAATAATTAATAATTATTAATAAAACATTTTCAGGCAAAATAATAGTTAAAGCCCAAGAAGATAAATGCAGCCCAAAAATATAATTCATAGTCCAAGTTATAAAAGTGCAGTCCACTAACAAATATATGCATGAAGCCCAACAATTAAAAGGCCCAAACTCTTTCTTCTTCTTTTTAAAACACATACTCACACACACACACAAAACACACAAACACACACACACGCAGCTGCTGTTGCCTCCCTCTCGCCCTCTTCTCTCCTCCGGCGGATGGCAGCAGCGCCGTCCTCCGGCCGCCGCCGCCGCCGCCACGGTACCACCCCTCTGTCTCCCTCGTATCTCCCTCTCAATTCGCGAAACCCCCAAAACCACAAATCACTCCCTCTAAATCCCTAAACCCTCTTTCTCCTACGATTTCCGGCGAGGTTACCGCCGGACTTGGCCCCCCCTCTGCTCCAGCCGACAGCAGCAGTCAGCCGGACCGCCTCCATCGCCGCCTACCTCCTCCTCTGATTCTTCAACTCATCGGCGCCCCGCCCCTCTCCTTGAGAGACAAACGGCAGCAGCCATCAGCTACCACCGATCGACCTCAAAGGCCGAGGCCGCGGTCTCTCCCTCCGCCGAACAGTCCCGCTGTCCAGCCGCCTCATCTTTCTCTCTCTATTTCTGGCAGACGGCCAGCAGGCCGCCGCCATCCATCGGCGCGGCCTTCACGCCGCTCCCGACAGCAGCACCGCCAAACCCCTATCCTTAACAGGCGAACAGCAGCAGCCATCGGCCACCACCGCCGTCGATCTTCCCCTGTTCTCTCTTGATCCCAACCTGCCCGACTCGCCACAACGACGATAATAGCTTCCACACACACAACAGCAGCACTCACACATACACACAAAAAGCTTCTTCTTTTTATTCCATCTCTTTAATGATCTCAATTATATAAAGCAAAATTTGCAGGTGTGTAAAATCAAACCTTTTCTCAAGGATTTTGCTATGGAATAGAGTTCTTCATCAAAGAGATGTGATTGAGTGGCAAAAAGAATATAACGAACTGTGGTTGGGAATAGACTTTCGATTTCTTGATGATGGTTGATTTTGTGGGTTGTTGTCTGTGGATGATAAGAATATGATGGGAATTTTCTTGTGGAATGATTGAGGAAGAGAAGAGCTCTACTGCTGATCCTCGGTGAAAAGCTCGAGTGAGAAATTTCATACTTTGATGGGGGATTTTGTAGAAGGAAATTGGCAACGTGGATGAACCCCCTTCCATTAATCCTCAAATAAAAAAAATGGCTTTTGATGGTATTCTGATAAGCTTGTGAAAATATCTGGCACAGTAAAATCTTGGAAATTAGGAACCGATTTAACTAATATGATCACACGTACATATTGTTCTCATCAATTGGGCCATCACCAAACTAAAAGGAAAATTTGGGCTTGAGGTCAAATAGAATGAAAAATCTTTGTAGTAATATATCTTTGATCAAACAAAATAATAGTAATGAACTTAAATACGTAAAATCTCTTTGAAATAATATCACCTTATTAATCCGGGCGTGTATCAATAATATACTAATTAAAGGTCTTCTACATTTCTTATGAGAAAAATGGAGATATCACAAATTGAGTTCTAAATAAAATATGCAATATGTCTATTAAATGAAAATTTATAAAAAGAGGTTTAATTTAATATATCATACAGTATGTATAAACTGAATTTAAAATGAATATGTTATAATAGTTTAAATTTTCAGCATATTGGTTGAATGAAACAACTTTTTATTTTTATTTTTTAGAATTTTCTTTTTATAGGGTTAGGATCATGTGAGAATTGATCTTTTTGTGAGAACGAAAAATCATGAACAAATATATAAAATACTTGAACAAATTATGAACATTGTTGTTCACATGATGACATGAACAACAATATTCATGTCTTACTGTTGAACAACAATTTGATCTGCCCAAATCAATGGCTGTGATGTTTTTTTCGTTCTCACAAAAATATGTGGTTCTCACAGGATGTTTTGAAAGTTGAGACTACTACAACACTTCACATTTTGTTGTTTTTCTCATTGTTATTTTTATTTATTTATGATATTCCAATTTTTCGTATTATGTAGTTTTATTTGTTTAAATTGAAAATTTGTTAATATAATACAATTTCACTATTATTAAAAAAAATAGCAGTATTATATTATATTATGTTATATGTGTAGCTCACGCAAGTCTAAAATCATAATCACCGCGCATCGCGCGGGAGATACACTAGTAGTATTAAATGCTTAATTTTATTTTTAAATTTAGATTGGATCATTTAAAATGGGGCAATCCAAAATAAAAATTGGATCATTTGAAATGTAACGGAGGGAGTGAATACTAGTATAATATTATTGACTCTACCACTTCAAAAATTATGCAATGAAGATGGAATTGTTTAATCCGGAAGCATATAAATTATATGTAATTCACAATTTGGGGGGCTATATCTTATACTAATATAAAAAGAGCTTTAGCACAACATATGAATTACCTATTTTATCTTATATGTTATTTTAAGGTTATTTTTTGTATATTATATATTGATTTTTCCAATCATACGAAATCAGCCGCCAATGAATTTTTCATATATATCGAAATTAGGAGCCAATGATTTAGTTTGGCTTAGTTGTAATATATATATCTAATTATTTTTATATTTGAGTTGAATTGGGAATCCCTTATAACTAATACAAATTTATATATAATATAAAAGAAGAGTTTTTTTACCTTTAATTTTTCTCTCTCCTCATAATTTTTTCCTCCAAATTTTCTATCTTATTTTTTCTATTTTAATTCTTTTCTATAAAGTAATTAATTTCGATTCATGAAAAAAATACTCAATATGGATGTTAAATTAAAGATTATGAAATGATATTTAATTTGATGTAAAAATTATAAAAAAATAATTTCGAAATGAATAAGTTATGATAATTTGAAGTGTCAAAATTAATTTTTATTCACTCTCATTTATCTCTAATATTGAACATCATACTCTTTTTTCATCTTGTTTCCGTTTATTGGTGAAAAAATAAGTAGATGACATTTTTTTTCTTTAAAAAAAATTTACACAATTGTTTAATTGTAATTATTTTTAATTTAAATATTTTTAAATAATAATATTTTTTAATTCAATTAAGGAGAAGAAAATTTGTATTAATTTTAATATAAATTTGTAAGTAAAAAATTAGTTATATATCTTAAACTTAGAATTTAATATATTATATAGATTTATTTAATTATGTGTACAATTTATTTATTTATTTATATAAACATATTTTGTTATATTTTATTTTTTATAGTTTTTAATTATTTTTTTTCTTATGTTTTAGTAGTATAATATTTAGATAATTATAGTGGTTATAAAGTAGGTTATAGTGGTTATATTTAGATAATTAATTTTTTCTTATATATAGATATATATATAGGGGAGCGCTCCAATGATACCCCTTATTTTTAATGAAACGTGAGACATGATCTCGTGCGTTTATTTCATCAATCATATGATTGATATTGTATCTAGTTCAATTTGTATCATCCCCTTTCCCAACTCACAAAAAATTAAAAATTTGTATGGTAACACTCATAAATCATACGAGCTAAAATGCTTCCACGGGGAAGCTTAGCTTTTCTATTTTGTTGGATAAGGATAATTCTCATACAAAAATGAAGATGCGTTCAAACGATAGAAATATGTATTGTAAAATTTGAAAGTGTATAACGATAAAAGCACAAAATATGAAACCAAAAATAAAAGTTATCATCGTGGAAATTTATTCAGACCAAGAAAACAAAATGCCTAAATTGTATGAAGTTGAACATTATTAAGTGTGAGGCCCTCTGCTTCCAGCATTGCCATGAAGCACTCCAGTTCATCTGTGTCGACACTAATTTGGATTTGAAGGTCATCATTGCCCTGACACTCGAGCTGCTCCTCTTTTATTTTGATAGCTGAAATCACGACAGAGTTACTACAATACATCACATGAATAAGTTTGAGTGTTGGTATGTCACCAATACCCCATAGGATCTCTTCCAACTTAGACAGACCAAAAAGAAGAAGCTTCTCCAGAATTGGGAAATGACAACTATCTGCATTCCAAAATCTCAGCCAACAGTTACGAATTTTCAAGAACTTGAGGCGTTGAAATTGCCCATCAACAGGACTCCACGTGCTCGGATTACACAAACACTCAATCAAACTATCATCCCATCCTTGAAAGCCATGATAATATTCAAGATTCAATTTCTTGATGTTGGGAATGATGTTGCACACATCCTCACTCAACCTCAAATTCACTGCTCTCCCAAGCGTCTGAAGATTATCCAAGATTAACAACTCGTCTTGCCCGTCAGGATGAGGAAGATAAATTCGATCACACTGGATATGCCTAAGTTGTCGCATCTTCCAAATTTCAATTGGTACAACAACTCGACAACGGTAGGATATATGAAAGATTAAAACATGCAGATTCCATACCAAGGATAATGAACTAGGAAGCTCCAACATACCAGGTTCCCTCGCAGCAAGGCAGCTCAAGTTAACGCACCCATTTAATGATTCTTCAACTGACCCGTCACTGTATACATCCAAAACTCTCAGCAATCTGTGTTTATGATACTCCTCCTTCTGAAATTTAGAGTTCATGATAGAGCGTGCAAGTTGGGGTCTGGAAGTTTGCCTCCACCAATCATTGTGATATACGAGGCGACGTTCTGTGCCTACTACATGACCTTGACCTTGAGGGATCACATGGAAAAACCCTTGTTGATCTGCTACTTTTAAGCATAGGTCTCTTAAAAGATCATGAATATCACAATGTTTCATCTTCCCATTTTTACTTCGCTTGCCGACCAATATCAGATTTCTATCAACAAGTTCCTTCAAGTAATCCTCTGCAATCTCTTCCAAAACTTGGCCTCCATTTGATTTCAAAAATCCCTCAGCAACCCAAAGTTGGATGATACTCAAGATATCGAGGTTTGCATAATTAATACTCTTAAGAACTCCAATATGAAGAAAGCAAGGCTTTAAACGAGGAGGCAAGTGGTTATGACTTGAAAACAATACATATCTAAGCTTTCTTCTTTCTCTTTTGAATTGGGACTTGATTCTATATCTTTGGCAACACTCTTCCAATATCCTACTGTCCTAGGAGACTTTAGAAGACTCCCACCAATCACAACAATGGACAATGCTAGTCCTTTGCATAATCTAACAATCTCCTTTCCAACCTCCTCAAGTTCACTTGGGCAATCTTCATTTTGGAATGCCTTCTTACAGAATAATTCCCAACTTTCATTCTCATCTAGAAGATTCTTTGAAAAACAAGAAGAGCCACAATCGTTAGCCACATCTGACAACCTAGTAGGTAGAAGAATCCGGCTTCCATTTCCGTTATCGGGAAAGAAACGCCTCACTTCATCCCAAGCTTCAACACTCCATATGTCATCTAATATGATCAAATATCTCCTACCAAATAAAGTTTTATGCAGCTGTTCTCCTAATTCATCTACACTTTTATCGGAGGATTTTCCTAGGCCAGAAAGAAGTTGCTCAAGAATTTGTTTAGCATTATATTGTTGTGATACGGTAGCCCAAGCACGAATATCAAAGCGTTCGATGATGAGTTGATGAGCATAAATATTTTTGGCAAGAGTAGTCTTACCCATGCCGCCCATACCCACGATTGAGATGGTATGCAGATTGGATCGTTGACCGGTGAGCTCGTGAAGAAGCTGAATCAACTCATCACGAAACCCCACCATAGCAGTTTCTTCTCCGGTCTGAGTATACTGAGGTGTTGAATGCGTGGGAGGTTGGTCCTCTCTCACTCTCAACTCATTGGCCTTTCCGATGATAGCATCCATGTCTTCAATTATCTGTCGCAGATACTCCAAGCATCCATCTCCAGCCACATGATCAATTGCTTGGTTGGATCCACCGTGAACTTGATCCACATCTACAACTGCAGCTGCATTTTTCTCTTCAATTGCCCTTTTTTTTCTGTAGATACAAGGAGAAACTCAAAGCTGCTTCGCGATCATCAGCTGAAAGAGGAAGGAGTTGATTGACGATGTGAGATTCAATCATATCTTCGGCTGTATGAGCAGCAGATGTGATTAGGCTTTCGAGATTTTGTGCTTCTTCGCTAACTCCACCATAATTAAAGGTCTCTATGAAATCGAGCAACAAATCAGCCTTCTCCTGAAGGGATTGGATCTGATTAATGTTGTGGAAAGAAGTGGAAAGGGTAGGATGGGTCATCATCTGCTGAATGGTATTCAAGAGAGAAGCAAGAGCTGCATAAGCTGCCATCTCAGATTAAACTGCAGATTGCAAAATGAAAATTGGTCAACGGAAGTGTTGTTGGAGACGAAAGAGTGTTTGGTTGGTAGCAATATTATTAGGAAGATAGATTTCTTTTAGATATGAACAACCATTTCTCGACCCATGATCTAAAGTGGTGGTGGGACACCTAAAAAATCTATACATACATAAAAAGAGAAGTAAATGTAAATAAATTCAATTGCAATTGGAAATTTTTAAAAACAAATCCTAATCACATGTCGGCATCTCCTACAAAACCGCCGACATTTTGTTTCCTACGAAATTAGAATTGTTGTTTGATCTTAATCTCTAAATCAAATTAACTCATTATTAATAATTAACCGTTTAAGAAAATATTGACTAATAACAATATTAATGATGGTTAAAAAAAACAATTAATGATTGCCATTTTTTCCAAACAATATTAAAAGCCGTTTCTTTTAAAATTATTATAGGGCAAATGGTTTTTAATACCCACTTTTATAATACATCTATCAAATCTACCCACCTATATAAAACATCTATGAAAAATACCCACTTCATGGTAAAATACCATTTCTACCCTTATACTTAATCCCTCTTTTGCCTAATTAAGCTTGAATGGTATATCGGTTGGAAACTTTCCTCGTGCCCGATAGGTTACTCTGTAATCTGGGTCTGGACTGTGAGACAACGCCACGTACTTTCGAGCAAAAAACCGGTTTAATTAATCCTTGTTCAAAATTGATCCCGCGCTTCTCAAAATGGTATCAGAACGGGTTTTTATAGAGGAATTATATTATTTTTAATTTATTTTATGAATAACCTATGTGGGAGGAGACTCCACTGAAATTTATGGATCCGGACGAGTGTCCGAGATGTGTACCATACAGGAATTCTCTACAACATGTAGAGAGTGAAACCACCCGTCTACTAGACGGCCTCAACTGGAACAATCGAGCCCTCGTTACCAACTTACGACGAGGAGAAGATGTCGAGATTATTCGTGATATTATCACGAGTATACAATTCTACCATGAGAACCTCATGGGACTCGCCGCAACCAGAACGACGATTGAACGAACCAGAGACGAGGCCCATCAGTCGCACGATTGATGGAACCAAAAAACAAGGCGGGAGTAGCTTATCCAAGCTACCACAAGATCGAGCCAGACTCTTCCGAGAATGCCAACCTTCGGGAGATTCAAAAGACGGTGGAGTATTACGGCAACAAGCTGTATGAGCTACCGATGGAGATGAGCAAAATATCACTCAAACAAGAGGAAATACTAACCCTCTTGCGTGATATCCAGAAAAGAATGGAGGAGATCGAAAGGCGAAAACCATGTTTCGGAAAAATTCGGAATCAATGGTCCAAAGACCCGACGAATCCATCTCTATTCGATGCAGCACCCAAGGAGTTGCAGCCGAAGGACATAATCCGAATCATGAAAGGCAAATATCATGAATAGCCTTGACAGAATCGGATTAGAAGATCTACAAGAGTTAGCAGAATCTTTTGCTAACCTCAATATGGTTGATCTAAAGATGAACCAAGGAGATGAGGTTCCCAAAACCGAGCCTCAAGAAGGAGAATCGTCAAGGAAGGGGTCAGCTCAAGATAATGCAGACCAGTTCCAACGAACCAGACGACGAAGGCCTCAAATGCAGGATACTCCTGTAGGAAAGGTCACACTGGAACCAGTCCATCCATATGGATTGATTCTCAACCTCGACGAAGCCAGTTTCAAAGAATGGGAGGGTCTCATCGACGAATGGGCTTCATCATTAAAAGTCGTGATTGCTACAATAGATTACGACAAAAAAGAATTTGCCAGAGTCTTCGAAGCCAGTTTGGCAGGCATGGCAAAACAATACTGGGACAAAATTGAGGTTCCAGCAAGGGAAGAAATGTTTAGTAGCACCTCAATGTATGATATCATTAAGGAAACTACTAAACAGATAAAAATCCATTTCTTGGGAATGGGTTTTTTCGAAGGATCCGCAGAGGAGAAGCGCAAGAAATATCAACAGGCACTTTACAATCTAAGATTGATGGTGCTAGAGCCAAAAGCTCTCGATGAATTTCTGCGCCTGTACACCCTATATGTCCATATGGGGGAGGTTGATGATCAGAAAGCCATTGACCTCTTTTTTCCAAAGTTTCCGAGTCCATGGAGGGAGATGCTCATCAATGAGTATGTTTCACCAGGAGGATATCCACTTGATAGCGCTTCAAGGAGGATGTCTTATTTCCACAAGAAGCTGTCCGAATGGTGCCAGAAGGCAGCGGACCAGAGGAATCTCAAGAGATTGAGGAGACTCAACAAGAAATCCCCATTGATGTGCGACAACATTGATCTTCCAACAGAGATTGGTGCTGAGTTGCTGTATCAAAAGAGGAGCCGAAAGAAGCATAGGTACCAACCCTATGAAAGAAAGTCCAGAAGAAGTTCTTGGAAGCCAAGAACTATGTGGACAAGACAGAAGGCACGCTCCTATAAATCAGGCCAGCGGAGCGGACCATCAAGAAACCGATTCTCAAATCAAAAGAGAATCCCGGCGAGAAAAACTTTCAGGCGTACTCAGGCCAAAGCAAATGAAAGTTTCAAGGATTGCAACTGCTGGTCGTGCGGTGCAAAGGGGCATATCTCTACCAATTGCCCCGACAACGAGAAGAAAGGGATAAAAAGATTCGAATCCACACAGGATATCGAAGATGCTATCTTTTACCAGAATCTGATACCCGTGTATCAGTTTGAAGATATATCCTCTGATGAGAGCATATATGAGCAAGAAGAAGTCTTTAGTTCTGAAGATTCGGAGATGACCGATGGATCAATCGGAGACGAGTCAGACTAAAGAAGAACACGAGGTCCACCACATCCAGAAGGAGGATCAGAATGGATTTACTAGCCATTTTCTGATTCCACAGGAAGAAGTGGTGAAGAAGCTCGTGAAGAAACTCAATAGGGAAACTGGAGAGGTACAGACCTACCAAGGGTTTTCCAATGGAAGATTGAATCTAGTTTTAAATAGCTTGATTCCATCCAAGAGGAAGCATCATGTCTATTTTGGTGTCACAAACCGAGAAATGGCGCTTCCAATGGAGATTACGAGTAATCAGGTGGAGATCCAACTGGTTCCTGCCGAAGATATTATGCAGGATCTTAAGAAAATGAAGCCAGAAGTCGCAAGCACGATGAAATTGATTCATATTGGAGCAGTTCAGTTGGTAATCAAATCGTCCCTCTCCCCAGGGACAGACCAACCAATTGACGTCGCACTTTGCGACAAAAGGATCAGAGATGCTAGAGCTTCAGTCCTTGGAGCATTCTCGGGAAATCTCTATGCCAAGAGGATTATAACCGAGTTCTACCCACAGATCGCTTATAATCTGCAGGACTCATCCTTCAGCCGAGCCCTGACCCTCTATCAGGACTACAAAAGGAATGAGTTTATGACGAGAGGAAATAGGCCATACTCACTGACTTATCAAGTCTCGTATGCCTTATCAAATTCCCATCACACAGAGTTATTTCTGGGAAAAGAATTTATTGAAATTCCAGAAATATTCAAGGAGGTTGCCAAGGCAGTCAATCCAAACCGAGTGGAGATTCCTCAGATCGGAGAAATCGACATCGATATTGGAGACAAGCCGGTGCTTAGCCATACCCAGAGTCTCAGACTAGGAGCACCAAGGCTATCATTCCAAGGAAATAGGCTAACTTCAGGGCCTATAACAAGGAGTTTATCTCATTCATATGAGAGAAGGGCGATCCAAGAAACACCAGTTCCGGACATGAGAATCAAGCTCAAATGTCCCGAAGGATGGAGACAAGTCTCCACAAGATTTGATGCAACAAGCAAGGAGAACAAATTTCCTTGTAGTTCGTTGTATTATTTGGCAAATCCAGGAGACAACCGATACATCGGAACTCTGGAGGTTGGAGGTTTTGAAATTCAGACCGAAGGCCAAGCCGGACAAGAAGCGGACATCCTGATCTTAGGACGAGATTTCCTTGACAAATATAAACCATGGTCATGGAAATCAGGAGGAATGGAGATCACAATTGGACGCCAAAGAGTGATGATCCAATGACAAGTCCATTCTCAATATACATCTCTGTGGGGATGTTATACGAGAAATTCAAAGTAGAATATTTTGCTGCTTACATAGATTCGGGAGCAGGAATCTGTACAGCAAAACGAGGAGTCTTTCCAATAGAAGTGGAAGAAGATCTACCTCGAATTGCAGGAAGAGATTTCTCCAAAAAGATCTTGCTTCTATCAAAAGGAGTAAAGCAAACGGAAATATTGATCGGCGGAGCAGGACAGACACCTTGGTACAAGGTCAAGACTCCACCAATTTATTTCCATGATACCGGAGCAGATATATTATTTGGAAATAATTTTCTGCAAAGCTTCAAGAGGTATATACAAGACAATGAAGCCAGGAGGCTAGTGTTCACAACCAATTGTGACCACAAAATCATTGTGCAAAGGCTCAATGGAGCTTTTCATCGATCGATGCCAATCAAATTCCGCAGTAAGCGTGGTGATGATGGCAGACTCCGAAGACCACAAATGAAGGATCAACGGAGATTCGGAGAAGTTTTGCTCAAATGCAGAACAGAGGGATTCCCAGATCTCTCCGAGGAAGAAATTCAAATCCTCAAAGTATCCCTGATATCACACAAAGATATCAAGGAAGAAGAACATGTGTCCATTGCCGACGTCAAAAGGAGAATCCAGAAGTGTTACCACGAGGATCCTTTGGCATGGTGGGACAAGAACCAGCTCAGAGCAACCTTGAAAGTTAAAACTGGAAAGGAGCATGAGTTCGTAAGGTTCAGACCTATCCTGATGAACCCTCGAGATCAACAGGATATGATGAGTATAATCAAGTAACACCTTGATTTAAAGCTGATCGAAGAAGGAAGATCACCCTACAGCAGTCCTGGATTTCTGGTAAGGAATCATGGGGAGATCAAGCGAGGAAAACCAAGACTGGTCATTAATTACAAAGGGATTAATGACATTCTTGAGTTTGACGGATATTTTATCCCAAGCAGAGAACACCTCATTAACTGCATCCGAAGTGCAAGGGTATTCTCAAATTTCGATTGCAAGTCAGGTTTTTACCAGATTCGCATGGAGGAAAGGAGTAAGAAGTTCACAGCCTTCTCAACTCCCCAAGGACATTATGTCTGGAATGTCATGCCAATGGGGTTAGCCAACGCGCCTCAGATATTCCAAAGGAAGATGGATAATCTCTTCAAAGATTATTCTTCGTTTATGTTTGTTTATATTGATGACATTCTCATTGCATCAAAAAACATTCATGAACATGTTAGGCATCTGGAGATCTTTGCAGATGTTTGCCAACAAGAAGGACTAGTGCTGTCGGAAAAGAAGGCAGTCATAGCCACCCAGAAGATGGAGTTTCTGGGAATTGAGATCGATGAATCTGGAATCATCCTACAAGATCATATCGTGGAAAAGGTCCAGAATTTTCCGGAAGATCTCAAGGAGAAGAAGCAGCTCCAAAGTTTTCTCGGAGTTGTTAATTTTGCAGGGATGTTTATCAAAAACCTTGCAAAACAGAGAAAAGTCTTCAGTCCACTACTGAAGAAAGATGTTCCATTCATATGGAAGGAAGAACATCGGGAGGGTATGAAGAAGTTGAAAGAGATTTGTAAAAATCTCCCAAAACTTTCAATACCACAAGACGAGGATGAATTGGTCCTCTACACCGACGCGAGTGATTTCTGGTGGGCAGCTGTGCTTACAAAGATCACCCCTTATGGAGAAGAACCTTGCAGATACTGTAGCGGTCTTTTCTCCGACGACGAAGCTGTGCGATGGCACATCAACGAGAAGGAATTCTTTGCAGTGCGAAAGGCGTTTAAAAAATGGCCGCTTTTCTTACTTGCTAAAAAATTCGTTTTGAAAGTAGATAACACTAACGTTAAAGCTTTCTTAACAAAAAAGATTGAATCTAAACCTGAAAAGGCTAGATTGCTTAGATGGCAAGCAGAATGCCAATATTATGATTATGATATTGTCATCTTGAAATCTGATCAGAATGTTCTTGCAGATTTCCTTACAAGGGATGGAGCTCCCTGAAGTGGAGGCCATCGAGGCAACACAAGCGCAGCTCTTTGAGAGTCTAGAGCTGCTACAACAAGAATGGCAAAAGTGTGTCCTACACACTAAACAAACAGGAAAGATACAAGCGGCTGATGAAGCCAAAGTATCTAGCCAAATCGATGACTGTTTCATGAAGATGTTCAATCTTCAGGAAGCAACCAACAAGCCGCTCTTGCGCGCTGTCCGGGAAAATCGGACTAAAGCAATGCTTTCCGTACAGGGCGGATTACCTGTAGCAGGGGATTCAAGTACCCCTAGCACAAGTCCTGAGGCAATGGTTTCACAGCCAGACCCTCGAGGAAAAGATGTTGTTAAGGGGTCACACCCTGAATCAACATGTCAACCCTCCACCTCTGGGGTAAAAGAGGAAGAGATCAATCTTAGGCCCATGACAGGCCAAGTTAAGGTTGATACTGACTTTATTGAAATTTCTCCTTCTTGGCAGATGTATCAAGACAGGTGGGAGAAACTTCTCACAAGGAAGGGCATTAATCCGGGAAATTGCCGGGTTGATGTTGCCGGAAAATATCCAAGGGTTTGGACGACTCCAGGAGCCAATCCAAACGATGTCAAGGAATGGTATGAATTTGGGGCTTTGGCTTCAGTTTATACCACCGCTCCAGCCTTCACCGAGATCAAGGGTCTACCCAAATGGATCCAGAAAACGGTGTTTGACACATGGGAGAACAACGAGTCCCTCAAAAGGGGAGATGTTCTGGAATTGTACTGTTTTAGTGCAGCGCCAGAACCAGTTGGAAAAGGAATCCGTGAAGCTTTCCACTTCATCAAGCTTCGGAGACCTGATACGGGAGCCCTTAATCGGATCAAAGTTCCCGACTTCCAGGCCGCAATCATCTCAACATTCACGGAGGATCAAATCTCCACTAGACGAGCATGGGGTCTATGGGTCTGTCTCACAGAGATGGACAAAATGAAGTCCAGATTCAAGTTCTACCAAAGCTCGGATCTGGGAATGTTCCTAGTTAATACCATGACAGGAACAACAACTCCTTTTGCCGAACAATCCTTCGAGAAGAAACGGCTAATGTTGTGGGAGAACAAGATTGCGGGAAGCCAGGAGACTCGTCGCAAGTTTTGCAATATGGCTCATCTGGGCCATTGGATCGAGAAAGTCTGCGATCAATGCTCATCGCAGAAGGAGCCGGAATTTGGCAAAGGATTCTTTCCAAAGCCGGACAAAAGGAGGTTCCGATCTGATGAACATGACAAGCATCAGACTCCAAAGGGAAGAACACCTCGGGCACCAAAAAAGTAAGGTGGCCGACAAAGCAAAGTGAATCATGTGATTCACAGCAAGGATCGCACCCACAAAAGAAACGACAAAAGTGGGTGGAATGACAGGAGGACCACTCACCAAACGCTCCAGGACAAACGTGAGTGGAAGGGAAAAGCAGCCGGCCCCTACCAGCATTCACAAAGCGATAAAACAAGGGCCCAGCACCATGTGATGACACTTACTAGTGTCGGCAATCATGGCCGACAAAGGAAGGTGGAGGTCACATTCAAGATAGCTGGCCACGAAGAGAGAATCCGAGGCCAACAACCGAGCAATAATAGAGGGATTCAAACCTCTATATAAACCCAAGTGCTGGAGAGATGAAGGCATCCGAAAATCACAATACATTTTCACACACCACTTCCTCTCTCTAGAATTATCTTTGTATTTTTTAAATTCTTGTTTTCAAAGTTTTTCTTTTTAGTTTTAGTTTCCTTTTTATTTTATGTACACAAGTATTAGCTACTATGAGTAGCTAAACAAGTTTGTCTCCTCCCTTTGGGGAAATTTATGAAATAAATTAATTATTATATAATTCCTCTATAAACGCTTAGTTTTTGTCCAACTATTCCGGTTTAGTAAAAATATTTTCTTTCTTTTTCCAACAAAGTATTTAGTCGGCACTTAGTGAAGGGGAATGGTTGCAACCATCTCTTGCGAGTGCGTGGTTGGTGCGTGCCGGGTGGGCAGACGAGCCGTAAAACGCAACAAGACCGACTCCTGAAGAAGACCAGTCGACAAATGTATAATGTTGGTTAAATTTAAGATTTATTTTGAAGTGTTTACGGAAGCATGTTGGGCCTGATAAGGTCTTTTTAGACTATATATATTTGAACATGGAATAATATGATGATGAATAGGTTGAGGATTGGTTGAAGGGTAGTTTTGTCATTAATTATGAGTTGGGTATGGTTGATATGTGTTTTGTGAAAGTGGGTATTTTTGATAGATAAGTTATGAAGGTGGGTATTTTAAATTTTGACCCATTATTATATTGTAAAATATTTATTGGTATTTTAAAAAAATGTAAATTATTTTATAACTTTTTTACCATTATTTTTAATTTATTATTTCCTCTCATTTATTCCATAATTTTTTCTTTCTTTCTGTAGTTGTGTAATTTTGTCTAGGAGACTAGGACAAAGTATACATTATGCATCTTATAAAACACGAGATCATATAGAGACCTTTAATTTGATACTTATATGATAAAAATAATGAATTTAAAATAACCAAGTTATGACAATTTAAATTTTATATATTTAATATTTTAATCTTTTATTGTATTTTTTATAGCTAAGACCATTGACATGCTTAACGTCTTTGTAATTTTTACTTTAGTTTCCCTTTCTCTATTTAATTAATGACATTTCGACTTTTAGATTATATAGTCCTATTTATTTTAAAAAGAAAATTACAAAATTGTCATGTTGCAAAATGATGTTTTTCAACATTAATAATTTATCCATATTTATTAAATTGATTAATGATTTCTTAAAATCAATTAATATATGTATAAATAAAAGAATATGTAAATAGATTTATTTTCTTAAGAAAACAAATTTATTTAGAAGGATATAATTGAAAGTTTACAATAAAATGTGTAATTAGACGTTTTCAATTAAATTATCTAATGCACAAATAGCCAACAATTTTATATCATCACACGTGTAATACAAATACTTCAACTATCTAATGCTCAAACTAAATTTACGTTTATTTCCAAAAAAAGAGATCACGTGAGAACTCATCTTTTTGTGAGAACCAAAAATCATGAACAAATACATAAAATACTTGAACAAATTATGAACATTGTTGTTCACATGACACATGAACAACAATATTCATGTCTTACTGTTGAACAACAATTTGATCTGCCCAAATCAATGGCTGTGATTTTTTTTTTTCGTTCTCACAAAAATATGTGGTTCTCACAGGATATTTTGAAAGTTGAGACTACTACAACACTTAACATTTTGTTGTTTTTCTCATTGTTATTTTTATTTATTTATGATATTCCAATTTTTCGTATTATGTAGTTTTATTTGTTTACATTGAAAATTTGTTAATATAATACAATTTCACTATTATTAAAAAAAATAGCAGTATTATATTATATTATATTATGTTATATGGGTAGCTCACGCAAGTCTAAAATCATAATCACTGCGCATCGCGCGGGAGATACACTAGTAGTATTAAATGCTTAATTTTATTTTTGAATTTGGGTTGGATCATTTAAAATGGGACAATCCAAAATAAAAATTGGATCATTTGAAATGGGACGGATGGAGTAAATACTAGTATGATATTATTGACTCTACCACCTCAAAAATTATGCAATGAAGATGGAATTGTTTAATCCGGAAGCATATAAATCATATGTAATTCACAATTTGGGGGCTATATCTTATACTAATATAAAAAGAGCTTTAGCACAACATATGAATTACCTATTTTATCTTATATTTTATTTTAAGGTTATTTTTTGTATATTATATATTGATGTTTCCAATCATACGAAATCAGCCGCCAATGAATTTTTCATATATATCGAAATTAGGAGCCAATGATTTAGTTTGGCTTAGTTGTAATATATTTGATATATATCTATTTTTTTTTTATCGAGAAAAATATTCAATTCATTAGAAGAGGTACCAGAGGTACCCAAAAAGATCTTACAAAACCGTTTTGATCAGCTCATTAGAGCACCAGGAAGAAAAATCCATCTCCATTCCAACTATCCCGAAGATCTTATTCCAACACCACGTTCTAATTTTGATCTCCATGACGATGTTCTTTGACTCCCATTCCAAACGTTCAAACTGTTTCTCATTCCTTTTCTTCCAAAGAATCCAAACGCAGCAAACCCAAATAGCAGACAAAAGCTTTGTAATCTTTTTTTCTTTCCCGAAGCAAGTAAACGTACCAAAGTGACTTTCAACCCTTTGGGGACGCACCATTTCCCTTGTAACTAATACAAATTTATATATAATATAAAAGAGGAGTTTTTTTACCTTTAATTTTTATCTCTCCTCATAATTTTTTCCTCTAAATTTTCTATCTTCTTTTTTCTGTTTTAATTATTTTCTATAAAATAATTAATTTCGATTCATGAAAAAAATACTCAATATGAATGTTAAATTAAAGATTATGAAAGGATATTTAATTTGATGTAAAAATTATAAAAAAATAATTTTGAAATGAATAAGTTATGATCGTTTGAAGTGTCAAAATTTAAAGTTGATGACAATGTTGATCTGCAACTTGGTAAATTCTGGAAATATTACTTAGAAAGTTGCAACTTTGCTTAAATTTCCTATGCTGGGTAAGGATATCATATTTGCCGTTCTGTTGGCAGATGATTTTATTCAACTTATACAAAGCCGCCATGGTCAGGATAGTGCTTATATTGGTTGCATGAAGTCTGGGGAAGTAATAGCTGAAGAGTAATTCATTTCTCTTAATTTTTTTTTGATGAAATTACATTATAAATAATACAAACCACACACACACCCCACCTAGTGATTATTGTGGTCGAGAGTACTCGAATCTGTGACCTCTTGGAGAACAGGCAACCACCCCAACCACTAGGCTATCCCAAGGGAACAAAGAATTAAGAAAAGTAGGGGCATTCCGTTGATTCTATTTGAGTTGTTATGTGCAATCTATATTTCAGACGAGGCTCTTGCTCATGCTGGTTTATCTAATGATCCAATTGTGTGCATTATAAGTCTATATTAGCGAATCTTAGTCATTTCTGGGGGGGGGGCTTATTTTGTATTATTGATAACGATTGAGCATTTTTATCCTTAAGATTATGATTTCTCCAATTCCACCATTTGAATGGGATATGAATCAAGCAAAACTAGTTCAATGGTATAAATTATTAAGGGCCTTGAAGTATCCCAAAGTTTCAATTCATCTTAGTAAACAAAGGATTAGACTTACTATTTTTGTCTATCTAGGCTTATCCTCAAAAGGAAATGTCACCTCAGTGTATGGACCAATCTGTATGTGTCTTATTTACTGTATTATTATAATTATGTTTTATCAATAAATTTTAGTTTCTTATTTAGAAGAAAGAACATGAAATGCAAATCACCTTTCTAAACTGGAAAACATTGTTCAATTTTCAGGGGAATGCAATGGTATGAGCCTGAATGGTGGAAATTTGGTGATCAGAAATCGTAAGCAAAGCACTATGATATCATGAGTAGCAGATATTCTTTGAAAGGCTATTTCTGAATATCAGTTCCAAATTGTGGGTAGATGATGTGAGCTTATGTTTCAGGTATTTCCGTCATGCAGCCGGTTCTATCTTCATACTCTCAAAAAATTTAGCTAAGTACATACATATCAATAGGTAAGCTTATCATAGCATGCATTGAACTGAAACTACGAGTTGATGTGAAAAAGTAGATATGACAATCTCATCCACTTCCATTCCACGCAGTGCATCCTTGAAGGTTTATGCTCACGAGGATGTATCCGTGGGGTCATGGATGATGGGTCTTCGCGCAACCTATATAGATGACAGCCGTATGTGCTGTAGTTACTCAAGCCAAGGTAGGTATGCATTGATAATATAATACTACATGGCTATGCTCACTCTTGTTGGTATGTCTCAAATGGTAACTCTGCAGACAAGATCTGCTCGTTGTCTTGAAGTTACAGTGAGACGAGCCTTTGCAGCAGCGCTACTGTTGGGATACATTTTGTGCAGAGAAACAGAGGAACTCATGGATCTTTAGTTAGTACCATTCTTATTTTTTGTTAGCTGCCGCAGCTGCCAAGAATGTCGGTTTTTATACCTCAAAAACTCGAAACTGCATAGAAGATATATCTGAATTAGGTGGATTGCTCTGGGAAAATTGCTCACCCAGAAGCATGTTCAGTATAGAACTATAGATACATACAATACATACATATTTGTCACAAAAGAGGCTGGCACACACAGTTTTCCAAAAGATATATATATTCCTTTTGTTTCTTAATTATGAGCGTTTTTCTTGTATGAAGGCTGCAAATACTATGGAAAGTTGAAAAATAAATAAGTCAAATGATGGAGTTGATTGACGAAATTGGATGCATAGTAATTTATTTAACTTGTTGTTATGACCGTTTTACTTGGATGAAGGCTGCAAATATTATAGAAAGTTTAAAAATAAATAAGCGAAATCGGATGCATAACATGAGTTGGGGATATATAATTCCTGGAGTTACAAAAATGAATCATTAATATCTTTATATAATATTTAATACATCAAACCAAACATAAACTATATTTTTATTAGGGGTTATTGCCATAAAATACATCAAGTTTGTTAATTTTCTAGTTTATATCATGACCTTTTTTTTTTGGCCAAAAAATACATGAATTTATGATTGACTCTTAAATATCCCACGGCGAGTATCTCCGGCGAAATCGAAACTTATGTATCATTTACGTGGCTTATGTGGCAGTGACATGGCATTTAATTTATTTGAGAATGATGATGTGTTGCCAGTTGCCACTCCCCCCACCCAGGGTTATTGCCATAAAATACATCAAGTTTGTTAATTTTCTAGTTTATATCATGACCTTTTTTTTTGGCCAAAAAATACATGAATTTATGATTGACTCTTAAATATCCCACGGCGAGTATCTCCGGCGAAATCGAAACTTATGTATCATTTACGTGGCTTATGTGGCAGTGACATGGCATTTAATTTATTTGAGAATGATGATGTGTTGCCAGTTGCCACTCCCCCCACCCACCCAACCCGCCCCCGCCCCCGCCCCCAACCCCAATCCCCCTCAAAAAGAAAGACGGAAGTTTAAGATTGTGTATCGATTACCGGGAATTAAACAAGGTGACCCTAAAGAATAAGTATCCTTTGCCACGTATAGACGATTTGTTTGATCAACTTCGAGGAGCACGCGCTTTCTCAAAGATAGATTTAAGGACAGGGTATCACCAATTGAGGATACGACCTGAGGATATTCCAAAGACAGCATTCCGCACGAGATACGGACACTATGAGTTCATAGTGATGCCTTTTGGATTAACAAATGCCCCCGCCGTATTCATGGATCTCATGAATCGAGTGTTTCACGAATATTTGGATCAATTCGTGTTGGTATTCATAGACGACATCTTGATTTACTCGAAGAATGAGAAGGATCATGAAGAACACCTTAGAACTGTGCTAGAGAAGCTAAGAGCTGAAAAGCTTTATGCTAAGTATAGAAAATGTGAGTTTTGGCTACGAGAAGTCAATTTCTTAGGCCACATCATTTCAGCTGCAGGAATCAAAGTGGACCCTGCCAAGGTTCAAGCAGTGCAAGAATGGAGATCACCAACGACGCCTCACGAGATTCGTAGCTTCCTAGGATTAGCAGGCTACTACCGTCGTTTTATACAAGATTTCTCCAAAATAGCCAAGCCTATAACTCATCTGCTCAAGAAAGAAGTCAAATTCTTGTGGACAGACGAATGCGAACAAAGCTTTCAAGAATTGAAGAAGAGGTTGACCACCGCCCCAGTACTAGCCGTTCCAGAAGCAAACAAGGAATACACTATCTATACGGACGCATCAAAGAAAGGACTAGGTTGTGTACTGATGCAAGAGGGAAAGGTAATAGCTTATGCCTCGCGACAGCTTAGGCCACACGAAGCAAATTACCCGACACATGACCTAGAGCTAGCAGCAGTAGTGCACGCATTGAAAATTTGGAGACATCACCTTTATGGAGTAAGGTGTGAAATTTACACCGACCATAAGAGTCTCAAATATTTCTTTGAACAGAAGGATCTGAATATGAGACAAAGAAGATGGCTAGAATTGGTCAAGGACTACGATTGTGGAATCAATTATCATCCAGGCAAAGCCAACGTCGTGGCAGATGCCTTGAGCAGAATGGAACGAGCCAAGTTAGGATGTATCCTAACCAAGGAGAATGACTTGGTTAGGGAATTCGAAAGGTTAAGGTTGGAAGTGGTATTTCCACCGCAAACCACAGATTTGATCATGGCGACACTCAGTGTTACCCCCGACCTAAGATCAAGGATTGTTAGTATGCAAAGAGAGGATGAGAAATTGGAAAGATTGCGAGTGAAAATCCGTACCGAGAAGCTTGAGTCATACCAAGAAGCAGCAGATAATGCATTGATGTTTGAGGGAAGAATCTGTGTACCCAATGATGAGAAATTAAGAAATGAAATCATGAGCGAAGCTCATGACACGCCTTACGCAGCACATCCGGGAGGTACGAAGATGTACCAAGATTTAAAAGCAAGATTTTGGTGGGAAGGCATGAAGCGAGACATAGCTTCGTTTGTAGAACGATGTTTAGCTTGTCAGCAAGTGAAGGCATTACACCAACGACCTTATGGCAAATTACAACCGTTAGAAATCCCAGAGTGGAAATGGGACCACATTGCCATGGACTTTGTCACTGCCTTGCCAAAGTCGAATAGAGGGAATACCGCCGTTTGGGTGATCATAGATAGATTGACGAAAAGTGCTCACTTCATACCGATTCCTGTCACAAGTGGTTCTGAAAAGTTAGCTCAAATATACATTCGTGAGATAGTACGTTTACACGGAGTTCCAATGACGATTACCTCCGATAGAGATACAAAATTCACCTCACGTTTTTGGATGAGCTTACACAGGGAATTGGGTACTAAGTTGAATTTTAGCACAGCTTTTCATCCACAGACGGATGGACAGTCTGAAAGAACTATACAAGTTTTGGAAGATATGATTCGGACTGTAGTGTTAGATAGAGGAGCTCAATGGGAACAAGTGTTACCCCTGATTGAATTTGCCTACAATAATAGTTTCCAAACGACTATTAACATGGCACCATATGAAGCCCTCTATGGAAGAAAATGTAGATCTCCGCTTTATTGGGATGAAGTAGGAGAAAGAAAAGTGTTAGGTCCTGACGCAGTGGAAGAAATGATCACAACTGTGAGACAAATTCGGCAACGAATTAAAGAAGCTCAAGATCGCCAAAAATCTTATGCCGACACTAGACGCACAGAGATTCAGTTTGAAGTGGGAAGTAAAGTCTTTTTGAAAGTTTCCCCTTCTCGAGGGATTCACCGATTTGGTATAAAAGGAAAGCTCAAGCCTAGATTTATAGGCCCATACGACATATTGGAAAAAGTAGGCCCTGTTGCCTATAGACTCGCGTTACCTCCAAATTTCGCGAATGTTCACAATGTCTTTCACGTGTCGCAGTTGAGAAAATACGTGTTTGACCCGAAGCATGTTATTCATCGAGAGGATATATCTCTTGAACCAGACCTGAAATATGAAGAAAGACCCGAAGCTGTGTTGGATAGAAAGATCCAACAATTGAGAAATAAGTCACTTGCCTTAGTCAAAATACAATGGAGACATCACGGGCAAGAAGAAGCAACTTGGGAATTGGAGGATAAAATGAAGGAAAAATATCCAGAATTGTTTCCCGAAGGTGAGATTTCAAATTTCGGGACGAAATTTTTTTTAAGGGGGTAAGGATGTAACACCCCGTGTTTTGAGAAGCTATTTGTGCCCTAGCTCGAATTTAAATTGAGTTTTAAATAGTAGCTAGAGGAATTATGCACGTGGGCGAATAAATGAGATAAGAAATTTTTAGAGTTTAATAGGAGGCGATATTATTTTCTCGAGTCTTATAAATTCTCTTATTGAGAAACCTATCTTCGCCCTATATTTTTATTAAAATGTCTATGTGATATAAATATTTTACTTGGTAGAATATTCACATATGATTTATTGATGCATTGTTATTATGATATTAGATATATCATAATAGAGATAATTTTTCCTCACATGAATAAATATATTTTCATGAGATATATTTTTCCCACATACTAAATAAGAGTTATAATTATTCAAGTATATATATATATATAGATATATATATATATATATATATACACACCTATCTCTCTTTCTCTCTCACTCTCTCTATCTCTCTCAATCTCTCTCACTCTTTCTCTCTCACTCTCTCACCCTTACGCAGCACTAGCTCCCTCCCCACTCTCCCACATTATTCTTCTCTTTCCCATCAATGGAAATCACATGCACCATTAAAGAGCCCCTAAAAAGCTAATCTAACTAGCCAACTCATTCCTCCACACTTTAAGCTCACAAGCACATGCACACCTCTCTCTCATCTCCCTCCCTCTCTTATTCTTCTTTATTTTCAGCAGCCCTCCTCCTCCTCCTCACTCCACCACACTTCTTTTTCTTGTTCCACCAAATATAGTAAGAACTAAGGTTTCTTAAAGTGTTCATCTTCAAGCTCAAGCTCCAAGCATACTACGCATCATCTTCTACTCCACCTCCATTGATCTTGTTGGTAGCAACCTCAATCCTCCTCTTATGTTATATATATATTTTCTTGTGGTATAAGCATGTATATTGATGCATAATTGAAGCATGATGAGTTATTAGTGTGAAAATGCATGAGAATGGTGATGAAAGTATAGATCTATGATGATATGTGTATATGTTGTTGTTTCAACCATTTTGAGAAGTTTTCTTACGTTCTGGACTGATCAGTCGACGAGGTTTCCCTCGTCCAAAACTCTTCAAAATTTTACAGTGTGTCGATATATGTGTCTTGAGGACGCTGGTAAAATTTCAAGTCATTTGGACTTCTTTTACTACCTTTTTAAAATGCAAAACTTTTACTGCGCATGTCCACCGGAAATTTAGAAAGGCAGTCCCTAGAGTCACACTTTTCAGTAACTTTCAAAAACATTCAGCCTCCCAAATTTTTATGGTAGAAAGATACATGTATTATACTGATTTACACCAAATTTCAAACCATTTGGCCAACGTTTACTATTTTTCAAAAATCATAGCTTCCAGTCGTGCAAAACTGCCGAATCTGGTAGACTGTGGGAAAACACCCATATCTCGTAAACCACTTGGAGTTTTTCACTCTACTTTTTTTTAAATAAAACTAGACGCAGAAAGGTTTTCAACAGTGTAAGTCTCGAATCTAGGAGATTTCTGAGTCAAAACAGTTTATTCGTTAAAGTTGAGGCAGAGCAGAATGATAAACTGTAGGAGTCTGAAAATTTCTACTTTGTAATTGTTTTGAGGATTTTAAAGTTTTGGTGGATTAATACACCATGTTATGTCATGAAAATACTACTAGAAAATTTTATATTTATTTCCAAGCTTACGTGAATATTTGGGAATTTACTTACAAGGAAAAAGATTTCGAGTTCATAGGATTATTTTTTTTAAGTCATTTGACTATTGTGATAAATCGTGAAAATGTATTATGTGGAAATTGATTATTGCAAAGTATGAATGACTATTTGATGTTTATGAATGCTATTTACCTAGGATTGAGAGTCTTTTAATTGGATAAGATATCTAATTAAATTGAGAGGTCCAATTGGGTAAATAGTAGATAGGTTATAAGATGAGATTAAGCATATGATGAAAGCATAAGTATTGAGATATTAGTTAGATGAAATTCTAACTAGAGTTTATTTTGTCACATGACAATCTAAACCACGTGCGCCACCAAAGGTTCGAGTGACGGCCGGCGTTAGTACGACTCTGAGCATTACGTCATCGACCCCTGAGACAGGTGGGCTTTATTCTAACTCTATTATGGCTAGCTACCATGATAATGAGTACAAATGCAAATTCTTATGAAAATGAAGCATGTTGAAGCATTATTGATGAATCTTATGAAAATGAAGCATGTTGAAGCATTATTGATAAGTATTATGAAAATTGTCAACTTGCCATATTTATTATTGATGAGAATGAGATATGGTATGTTGCCTCTATGAAAGACATGATTATGATCATGATGCAAGATATCGGCCTTTGACTGATTTATATGACAGTAAAGGTTTTGTGCGCAGAGGTGACCGTGAGCCGTCTCTAGTCGGCCGGTCACGGTGATTTGAAGGAGGCCTCCTTCTCTTCACCTTATATATATATTATATGAGTTCTCATAGTTGGCACATACCGTGAATATATAATGTCTGCAGACTAATGATATTATTATGATGATGCAAATGAGTTTATGACAGAAAAACATGAACAGGTATTTTTAATCTCAGTTAAATCCTGTTGATGCATTGAAAAGGGCAAGATTGACATATAGCTCTAAGAGCAACATTTCAATTATTTCCGGCATGAGTCCACTGAGTGCTTTTTGGTACTCAGCCCTGCATGTATTTCTAAATGTGCAGGTCTGGCTTGGCGCGAGGATGGGTGAAAGCTGTTGGAATTGTCAGTTGGCTGTGTCTTTCCTATGTCTCATATTTATCTTTATAAGCTTTGACTCTATAAGAATTTGAACTCCCTGCTATATGTCTTCACACATATAGTAACGCATCTCGCTGCATAACTCTGATGAAACTCTTTATTTAATTTGCTTATGTCTGTAATATCCCTTAAGGGAAATACTTCTCAGACCCTTGCTAAGTTTCAATGGCTTAATCATGTTTACCCAAGCTAGTAATTATTTTGGTCTTGAAATCCTTCTTTAAAATGAGTAAAGTTTGCAATTGCTTCCGCTAAAATAAGATGTATTCCTATTTCTTTCACTATTTCTTTTATTAGTCGTACGATACTTGGTATACGCTATCACTGGCTATATCGGGCTGCGACAGTGAGGGGCCTATCTGATACTTAACCCTATTAAAAATTATATACTTTTTGAATAGTTATATTGATTTTATTTCACCAAATATTAGAATTCCATGAATCAAATAATTACATGTATATAATATTTTCAAATACAATAAAAATTATATTGTGTAAAAAATGAGAGAAAAATATTTTATTTAAAACTTCTAGCTTGTACGAATTTCTTAGTTTAAATCTATTATTTACATATATATCAAATTAAAGCTCTTGCCACGATTTTTTATTTGATATGTATATTGAATATTTTTTTATTAATTAAAAAAATATTTTTATAGGAAAAAAAGAAAGATAAAAATGAGAATAAAAAGAAAAAAGTGAAAAGAAATTAAGAAAGTATGATAATAATTATAAAAAAAGTTTCTATGTTTAGTTTGAGATTTTCCATACAGAAGATATTTTCATGTTTAAATTTATACTACAAGCTCTAAAATTGCAGGGATTTAAAATAAAGATCTGCCATGATTAGGGATGGCAACGGGTCGGATCTGGACCGGGTCTGGTCAATACCAGATCCAGATCCGGATCCAAATCCGCGGATCTGAAAATTTTGGATCCAGATCCAGATCCGTCAGATCCGCGGGTCCACGGGTCCAGATCCATGGATCTAGTGTTTTCAAATTAAATTCACAAAATCAACAACATTTAATATCCACAAATATATAGCAAACACATTACAAGGAGGAAGTTCTTATTTAATCCTCCCCCAATTGTGGCGAAGAAAACAAACAATAAACACAATTTATTCAACTGGTTTTCTCATTTTCATATTGAGATATTTCTTAAATTGATATTAATACTTATCATTAATTGATGTATAAAAATGTAAATAATACAAATTTAAATTTCTTCAGTATACACAAATTCATTCACGAGTTGGTTTTTCTTTCTGAGGAATTCATTCACCAATTAAAGGATTTAATAACTAAATAAACTCGAATAAATTTTTAGCAATGAAAATTCGAATAGCTCGACTCATTTATATTCCTACAATTGGAGGATCATGTTTACAGGATAATGCTGTTAATAGTAAAATCTGAATCAAGATTTCAAATCCATCAAAATAACTCGGAACAATGAGAAGATTTTACACATGAATAATCACTTCAATATTTCGATCTAAACGCAACCTGAAGAGATTCGTTGGACACAAACTAATTTTACGGACATCGATATTTGAGTTTTGAGATATTACAAGAACAAAAACAAACACAAATAGAAGTAATTTCAAAATTATGTCGTGTAATGAAACTTGAAATCACCCCATATTTACATAAGGGAGATACATTAAGGAGAGAGATGAGTTCAACCTGGCCAGATCTGGTATGGCTGAACGACGGCGGCGGTGGAGTGCGGCGAGCCGGACTGGAGTGACAGAGGCGGCGACGGCGGTGGAGTGCGGCGAGCCGAACTGGAACGACGGCGGCTGGAGTTGCACGAACTGAAGTGTGCTGCACTGCCGCTGCTGCTGGCGGGCGAGCGAGCGCGGCGTGACTCCAGCGGCGGGCGATGGAGGGAGAGAAGCAAGGAGCGAGGCAGAGAGGCCGAGCGAAGCAGGGATCGAGCGGCGAGCGTGACTCCAGCGGCGGGCGGGCGAGCGAATCGGAGAAGACGACCGGCGATGGAGGTGAGGCACGCCGACTGAGGGAGATGGGAGATGGGAGTGAGTCTAGGGATGGCAGAGATGGAGGTGCGGCGCGGGGAGTGAGAAGACCGAGAGGGAGAGAAGAGATGAATTAGAAATTAGGTTTTCAAAGTTAATTTTTTTTTTTAATATATCTAATATTATTAAAAAAATAAATATAAAAAATAAATAATATATTTTTAATTAAATCGGATCCACGGGTCGGATCTGGGTCGGATCCGGATCTCAAATGTCAAGATCCAGATCCAGATCCGTAGGACCTAGGATTAAGGGGAGGCCTTGAATCCCAAACCGTATTATATAATGATTATGTTATATGTGTAGCTCACGCAAGTCTAAAATCATAATCACCGCGCATCGCGCATCGCGCGGGAGATACACTAGTAGTATTAAATGCTTAATTTTACTTTTAAATTTGGGTTGGATCATTTAAAATGGGACAATCCAAAATAAAAATTGGATCATTTGAAATGGGATGGAGGGAGTAAATACTAGTATAATATTATTGACTCTACCACTTCAAAAATTATGCAATGAAGATGGAATTGTTTAATCTGGAAGCATATAAATCATATGTAATTCACAATTTGGGGGCTATATCTTATACTAATATAAAAAGAGCTTTAACGCAACATATGAATTACCTATTTTATCTTATATTTTATTTTAAGGTTATTTTTTGTATATTATATATTGATGTTTTCAATCATACGAAATCAGCCGCCAATGAATTTTTCATATATATATATCGAAATTAGGAGCCAATGATTTAGTTTGGCTTAGTTGCAATATATTTGATATATATGTAATTATTTTTATATTTGAGTTGAATTGGGAATCCCTTATAACTAATACAAATTTATATATAATATAAAAGAAGAGTTTTTTTACCTTTAATTTTTCTCTCTCCTCATAATTTTTTCCTCCAAATTTTCTATCTTATTTTTTCTATTTTAATTCTTTTCTATAAAGTAATTAATTTCAATTCATGAAAAAAATACTCAATATGGATGTTAAATTAAAGATTATGAAAAGATATTTAATTTGATGTAAAAATTATAAAAAAAATAATTTCGAAATGAATAAGTTATGATAATTTGAAGTATCAAAATTAATTTTTATTCGCTCTCATTTATCTCTAATATTGAACATCATACTTTTTTTTCATTTTGTTTCCGTTTATTAGTGAAAAAATAAGTAGATGACATTTTTTTCCTTTAAAAAAAATTTACACAATTGTTTAATTGTAATTATTTTAAATTTAAATATTTTTAAATAATAATAATTTTTAATGCAATTAAGGAGAATAAAATTTGTATTAAATTTCATATAAATTTGTAAGTAAAAAATTAGTTATATATCTTAAACTTAGAATTTAATATATTATATAGATTTATTTAATTATGTGTACAATTTATTTATTTATTTATATAAACATATTTTTGTTATATTTTATTTTTTATATTATTCATATTTTTTTTTCTAAATTCTTAATTAATTATGGGCTATTTAAATGTGAACTTTAAATAATAATACAGTTTGGACTTTTTTTTTTGATTTGGGGGAGGGGGAGCGGTGAGGTTTGATCCCTAGACCTCACTGTTCGCAAACAGGAGGTCGCACCGCTTGGTGTCCCATTAGGGACATACAGTTTGGATTTTTAAGAATCCTACTAATTAAATGATGGTTATTAATTTAATTATCTTTATACATATTCAGTTAATATAAAATACTCATTGAATTTAATATTATACTCATTAAATTGATAATATTGTTATTATACTCTATTTTACAATAAATACTAATATTTAAATTAGCATAATTTTTTTATTAATAATTATTTAATTTATAAATAATAATATTTTCACATTTTACATAAATTAAATTTTTTAAAAATAAATAGATATATTGTTGTCCGTGCATCATCGCAGGAGTGCATACTTAGTGAGATCTGAGACACGATCTCGTGCATTTATTTCATCAATCATATGATTGATATTGTATTCAATTTGTATCATCCCCTTTCCTAATTCACAAAAAATTAAAAATTTGTATGGTAACACTAATAAATCATACGAGCTAAAATGCTTATACGGGGAACCTTAGCTTTTCTATTTTATTGGATAAGGATAATTCTCATACAGAGATGAAGATGCGTTCAAACGATAGAAATATGTATTGTAAAATTTGCACGATAAAAGCACAAAATATGAAACCAAAAATAAAAGTTATCATCGTGGAAATTTATTCAAACCAAGAAAACGAAATGCCTAAATTGTATGAAATTGAACATTATTAAGTGTGAGGCCCTCTGCTTCCACCATTGCCATGAAGCACTCCAGTTTACGTGTGTAGACACTAATTTGGATTTGAAGGTCATCATTGGCCTGACACTCGAGCTGCTCCTCTTTTATTTTGATAGCTGAAATCGCGACAGAGTTACTACAATCCATCACATGAATAAGTTTGAGTGTTGGTATGTCACCAATACCCCATGGGATCTCTTCCAACTCTTCTACACAAAAAAGAAAAAGCTTCTCCAGAATTGGGAAATGATAGCTATCTGCATTCCAACATCTCAGCTTACAGTTACCAATTTTCAAGAACTTGAGGCGTTGAAATTGCCCATCAACAGGACTCCACGTGCTGCCATTCCAGTTAAATTCTATCTGTAGAACTTCCAGTATGGGCAGCGAACCAATCATTGTCAGATCATCCCATTCAAAATTGATCATTTCCAAAGCCAACTTGTTTAGAGATCTGGGAAACGAGAGCATCTCATTCAGCTGGCAAGACCTGTCGCATCCCAGTTTGAGTGATTCAAGTTTATGCAAGCGATCAATATTACACAAACACTCAATCAAACTATCATCCCATCCTTGCAAGTGACGATCATATTGAAGATTCAATTTCTTGATGTTGGGAATGATGTTGCACACATCCTCACTCAACCTCAAATTCACTGCTCTCCCAAGCGTCTGAAGATTATCCAAGATTAACAACTCATCTTGCCCGTCGGGATGGGGAAGATAAATTTGATCACACTGGATATGCCTAAGTTGTCGCATCTTCCAAATTTCAATTGGTGCAACAACTCGACGAAAGATTAAAGTATGCAGATTCCATACCAAGGATAATGAACTAGGAAGCTCCAACACATACCGGTGACCAAGTTCCCTCATAGCAAGGTAGCGCAAGTTAACACGCCCATTTAATGATTCTTCAACTGACCCGTAACTGTGTACATCCAAAACTCTCAGCAATCTATGTTTATGAAACTCCTGCTTCCGATATTTAGAGTTCATGATAGAGCGTGCAAGTTGGGGTCTGGAAGTTTGCCTCCACCAATCATTGTGATATACGAGGCGACGTTCTGTGCCTACTACATGATCTTGAGAGATCACATGAAAAAACCCTTGTTGATCTGCTACTTTTAAGCATAGGTCTCTTAAAAGATCATGAATATCACAACGTTTCATCTTCCCATTTTTCCTTCGCCTGCCGACCAATATCATATTTCTATCAACAAGTTCCTTCAAGTAATCCTCTGCAATCTCTTCCAAAACTTGGCCTCCATTTGATTTCAAAAATCCCTCAGCAACCCAAAGTTGGATGATACTCAAGATATCGAGGTTTGCATAATTAATACTTTTAAGAACTCCAATATGAAGAAAGCAAGGCTTTAGATGAGGAGGCAAGTGGTTATAACTTGAAAACAATACATCTAAGCTTTCTTCTTTCTCTTTTGAATTGGGACTTGATTCTATATCTTTGGCAACACTCTTCCAATATCCAACTGTCCTAGGAGACTTTTGAAGACTCCCACCAATCACAACAATGGACAATGCTAGTCCTTTGCATAATCTAACAATCTCCTTTCCAACCTCCTCAAGTTCACTTGGGCAATCTTCATTTTGGAATGCCTTCTTACAGAATAATTCCCAACTTTCATTCTCATCTAGAAGATTCTTTGAAAAACAAGAAGAGCCACAATCGTTAGCCACATCTGACAACCTTGTAGTTAGAAGAATCCGGCTTCCACTTCCATTATCGGGAAAGAAATACTTCACTTCATCCCAAGCTTCGACACTCCATATGTCGTCTAAAATGATCAAATATCTCCTACCAGACAAAGTTCTATATAATTGTTCTCCTAATTCATCTACACTTTTATCGGAGGATTTTTCTTGGCTAGAAAGTAGTTGTTGAAGAATTTGTTTAGCATTGTATTGGTGAGATACGGTAGCCAAAGCACGAATATGAAAGTGTTCGATGATGAGTTGATGAGCATAAATATTTTTGGCAAGAGTAGTCTTACCCATGCCGCCCATACCGACGATTGAGATGGTATGCAGATTGGATCGTTGACCGGTGAGCTCGTCAAGAAGCTGAATCAACTCATCACGAAGCCCCACCATAGCAGTTTCTTCTTTGTTCTGAGTAAGAGGTGTTGAATGCGTGGGTTGGTCCTCTCTCACTCTCTGTTTCTCCTTCAACTCATTGGCCTTTCCGATGATAGCATCCATGTCTTCAATTATCTGCCGCAGATACTCCAAGCAGCTGAGGTCTGCTTGGTGCATTTTTCTCTCCAATTGCCCCTTTTTTCTCCCCAATTGATTCTTAATGAGCTGCATGAAATTGATCCAGCATCCATCTCCAGCTACAGGTGTAATTTTCTTTTCAATTTCCGTTTTATTCTGTAGATAGAGTGAGAAATTGAAAGTTGATTCCCTGTTATCAGCTGCATTTTTCTCTTCAATTGCCCTTTTTTTCTGTAGATACAAGGAGAAACTCAAAGCTGCATCGCGATCATCAGCTGAAAGAGGAAGGAGTTGATTGACGATGTGAGATTCAATCATATCTTGGGCTGTATGAGCAGCAGATGTGATTAGGCTTTCGAGATGTTGTGCTTCTTCGCTAACTCCACCATAATTAAAGGTCTCTATGAAATCGAGCAACAAATCAGCCTTCTCCTGAAGGGATTGGATCTGATTAATGTTGTGGAAAGAAGTGGAAAGGGTAGGATGGGTCATCATCTGCTGAATGGTATTCAAGAGAGAAGCGAGAGCTGCATAAGCTGCCATCTCAGATTAAACTGCAGATTGCAAAATGAAAATTGGTCAACGGAAGTGTTGTTGGAGACGAAAGAGTGTTTGGTTGGTAGCAATATTATTAGGAAGATAGATTTCTTTTAGATATGAACAACCATTTCTCGACCCAAGATCTAAAGTGGTGGTGGGACACCCAAAAAATCTATACATACGTAAAAAGAGAAGTAAATGTAAATAAATTCAATTGCAAAGATATAATTGAAAATTTTGAAAAACAAATCCTAATCACATCTCGGCATCTCCTACAAAACCGCCGACATTTTGTTTCCTACGAAATTAGAATTGTTGTTTGATCTTAATCTCTAAACCAAATTAACTCATTATTAATAATTAACCGTTTAAGAAAATATTGACTAATAACAATATTAATGATGGTTAAAAAAAAACAATTAATGATTGCCATTTTTTCCAAACAATATTAAAAGCCGTTTCTTTTAAAATTATTATATTGTAAAATATTTATTGATATTTTAAAAAAATGTAAATTATTTTATAACTTTTTTACCATTATTTTTAATTTATTATTTCCTCTCATTTATTGCCTAATTTTTTCTTTCTTTCTGCAGTTGTGTAATGTTGTCTAGGAGACTAGTACAAAGTATACATTATGCAACTTATAAAACACGAGATCATATAGAGACCTTTAATTTGATACTTGTATGATAAAAATAATGAATTTAAAATAACCAAGTTATGACAATTTAAATTTTATATATTTAATATTTTAATCTTTTATTGTATTTTTTATAGCTAAGACCATTGACATGCTTAACGTCTTTGTAAGTTTTACTTTAGCTTCCCTTTCTCTATTTAATTAATGACATTTCGACTTTTAGATTATATAGTCCTATTTATTTTAAAAAGAAAATTACAAAATTGTCATGTTGCAAAAGGATGTTTTTCAACATTAATAATTTATCCATATTTATTAAATTGATTAATGATTTCTTAAAATCAATTAATACTCCCTCCGTCCACGAAAGAACTTTCTATTTTTCTATTTCGGGACGTCCACGAAAGAACTTCCTACTTTTTCCTATTTTGGGACAATACCCCACCACTTAAAAAATACTCCCCTTTTAAGATAATTCCCACCACTCAAATAACATTAATTAAAACAACACAATAAATTATTAATACTTTTTCACAATTCCCAATACACTTTACAACTTTTTCTCCACTCTCAATACACTATACTCCCTCTGTCCCATTAAAGTTGGCAACATTTCCTTTTTAGTCTGTCCCACTATTGTTGGCTAGTTTCTAAAAAAGGAAAGTTTATTCTTAATTAAAGTAGATAATTAACATACTAATTAAATCCTAATGACTTAACCTATTAAAAACCTATTTTTTCTCCTTTCATTTTTTCTAACCCTAGCCGCCTCAAGCTTTCTCTCTCTCTCTTCTCTCGACTCATCAGTTCCACTAGGGTTCTTTCCCGGTGAATCGCCGTTCTAATCCTAGCCACCGTTGAATCTCCGTTGTCTCGCCGTTCATCTCCTCTCGCCGACTCTCTCTCCGTTCATCTCGTTTCAACCTTGAATCGCCGTTGATACGAAAGAAATTGGACCACCGCGATGAAGAACAACAAATCCTCGTCTGACGCCCCTCTCGCCGTTGAATCGCCGTCAATTCCGAGGTTATTTGGCAACGATTGGCCAGATTGGCCATATTGTGAGGAAGGAAGTCAGATCGAAGGCTCCCCCTCTCTGAGCGGCGTCCAGTTGCCGCGCTCACCTCTTGCCGTCAAGTCTCCGTCGAGTCGGCGTCGACTGGTGTTCGATTCGCCCTTTCTTGAGAAAAACTCTCAGATCGACGCCTCCACCGACCCTCCGACCTCTCCAGAACATCGGCCGCCTCCGTTGAGCTATCCATCTCCGCCTGGTTCGACGGAGAGCGTTGATGGTTTGTCTGGGCTTATTGCAGCCGACACTCTTTCCCCGTGGTCCGTTCGACCGTTTGGTGACGTCGATCCAGTAGATGATGCGGACTCCGGAGACTCCGGATGGTGGAAGCCTGTCCCTGAAACTGAGTTGCAACCTCTAATGAAGAAGAAACTCACCAGATTTCAAATATTGAAGGAGATGTTTCCTTATTCGGTGAGAAGTTTCCTTTTGAGTTTTTTTCTCTGATTTTCTATGTGTTTACAGTGGGGATCAAAGCATGTATTGTTGGTTTAGGGTATAATGTGCTGAAATGATGAATTGTGCCATTTCTGTGATGAAATTTTATTTTCCCTAATTTCTGAGAAATTAATTGAAATTAGACATTGGTCTTTGATTGCATTACGTGTACGGCTGCTTGGTGCCATCATTTGCGTTGTTGTATCGGGCTGTTTGATGCAGCCCGGTGCCTTCATTGATGTTGTTGTATCTGGCGTTTGATGGTTTGGGCCGCCTGGTGCCTTCTTTGATGTTGTTGTATCTGGCGTATGATGGTTTGGGCCGCCTGGTGCCTTCTTTGATGTTGTTGTATCTGGCGTATGATGGTTTGGGCCGCCTGGTGCCTTCTTTGTTGTTGTATCTGGTGTTTACATTCATTGAAACAGGCTGCATACATTCATTCAAAATAGGCTGCTTTTCATACATTTAAAAGAGTCAAAATGTTTCCTTTACAAAATGTACTGTTTTTCACACTAAAACACACATATGTTTTTAACAAAAACCACCTGCTAGGCCTATATTCCTTTACAAAATGTAGCCACTGTTTTTCACACTAAAACACACATCTATTTTTAACAAAAACCACCTGCTAGGCCTATATACCTAACTATAAGAGTTGGTTTAGTAGCCCTTCTTGTGGAAAGGGATATCCCAACTTCACCACAACCTCTTGCACCAAACCGCCTGGTGCATTTTCGTTCAAATAATTTATGCATTCTTCCACCAAGCCAATAGGCACTTCCAAATCTCTTGGCAGTTGGTTTGCTCTCATTAGTGCATCTTTCCCCATGTGTGGGATCTTGTATGCATTATGACCTCTTTGTTTCATTATCTCCATCATACACGACTGTAAACTAAGAAACACTTTGTTTAGTGTATGAGGAGATAGTTGTGCAAAAGATGCCTCAACTGCCTTCACAAGATCATCACAATTGTAACACGCAGATTCAGTTTGAATGCTCTGAACAGCTCTAAACCATCCCAAGTCGTTCACATTTGTGTCCGGACTGTTTGGTGATTGTTGAACTATTCTTATATCGAACCCATGAGCAGTGGCTGCAGCCCTAAAATCGGGGTCTGAGTCTTGAATATGTGGTTTGGCATTATCTTGCTGAATATAGATCACTTTACTTGCAAATGCAGGCCACTTTGCAAATATAGCTGGTAAGAGCTGCAGCACAATTTAAAAAAAAAGCAACAACAGTTTAAATTTCATTTCAAAATAAAATAGAGTACATAGCTCTTCCACATTGCATACATAACTTGGGTCCTTTGCATACCATATTTAAGAAGCACCCTTTCATGACCTCCTTGGTCACGGACTGAATAGGCTTAGTTTCCATAGTACCCGCTGGTCTGTTTTTGCTGTTTCTCTTGGCAAGAACTTGTTCTGTTAATGGGAAGATTCCAATCTTCCCATCGAATAAACATTCCCCTGAATCTGAAAAAATTGGCCTACAAACGGCACACACAAACATTACCTTCTTTATGAACGCCTTACTCTTGCATGTGCGGTGAGGATCTCCCTCTGCCGGTGTTAGGTAAAATCTGTGTGCTGCCTTTGTGATGTAGAACCACTTTTCATCTATGTGAATGGTGTTGTCCATAGCCTTAAACTTCAAAGCCAACATAATGCGATCAAATTCCAATGCTTCTAGTGAAAAACGCAGCCGCAACAATTTGTTTGGGGCCGTGAGATCGGGTTTTATAGCACTAGAATGCGCTCTGATCAGCCCCTTGTTTACCCACCTCCAAACAGTGCTTTTGCTTTGATTAATTCCCACTGCAAGTCGTCTAATTGTTGATCTTTTGTGTAGCTCTAGGCTTTGAATAAGCTCTATGTCGACGCTTATTCTTTTTCTTCGTGCAGCCCCTGGTTTTGCATTTGTTAAATATATTTCCTCACCATTTTCCCTTTGTTTCTTCGCAGCCGCCCAAAGACGAGCAACAGTGCGCTGGGAAGAGTTGAAGACGGATGCTGCCTCCTTCATGGAGCCGTATCTAGGCTTGCCATTCTTCAAGTTAGAGAGAAGAAACTGCACTATCTTATTCCTATCACTGTTAGAGAGATCTTTTTTCACCATAGTTGGTGTTTTTTTTGGTTTTTTGGAATTGCAGTAGATTTGTAAAAATGAATCATGTGTTAGGTGTTTTATAGAGATTTTTGGAGGCAAACTGAAAAGGTACAGCAGGTTGTGAAATGAAAATATTTGTGGGGCCAAAAATTTGGAACTGCCGCCTCTTTTATCTAAATTTGTGCATTCTTTAATTTTGTTTATTGAAAATTCCCCTACTGTTTAATTATTGAATCAGCAGCCGCCCATTTCTCAATTCAAGTGTTGAAGTTTAATCCCCATTAAAAATATTGACTTTCATAGATTGAATGTGTAGACTGAAAAGGTACAGTAGACGGAGATTAATTAAATTCATTGAGTAAATAAAATAAAATTGTAAATATTGATTTTAATTTAATGAATAAAATAAATTAAATTTATAAAAAGTGAAAAAGTTGGTTGTTAAGTTGGTTGAGATTAATAAATTAATTAAGTTTCACAAACTACATCAAATTGTAGGGACCACACTTAATCTCCACTAACTATCCATTTCTTAATCTCCGTGCCGAAAAGAAACTTGCCATCTTTAATGGGACGGAGGGAGTACAACATTTTATTAAAACCCGTGCCACTCCCTCCTAGGAAGTTCTTTCATGGACGGAGGGAGTATATGTATAAATAGAAGAATATGTAAATAGATTTATTTTCTTAAGAAAACAAATTTATTTAGAAGGATATAATTGAAAGTTTACAATTAAATGTGTATTTAGATAAGGATAATTCTCATACGAAAATGAAGATGCGTTCAAACGATAGAAATATGTATTGTAAAATTTGCACGATAAAAGCATAAAATATGAAACCAAAAATAAAAGTTATGATCGTGGAAATTTATTCAAACCAAGAAAACGAAATGCCTAACTTGTATGAAATTGAACATTATTAAGTGTGAGGCCCTCTGCTTCCACCATTGCCATGAAGCACTCCAGTTTACGTGTGTCGACACTAATTTGGATTTGAAGGTCATCATTGCCCTGACACTCGAGCTGCTCCTCTTTTATTTTGATAGCTGAAATCGCGACACAGTTACTACACTCCATCACATGAATAAGTTTGAGTGTTGGTATGTCACCAATACCCCATGGGATCTCTTCCAACTGATATAGATGACAAAGAAGAAGCTTCTCCAGAATTGGGAAATGACAACTATCTGCATTCCAACATCTCAGCTTACAACCATCAATTTTCAAGAACTTGAGGCGTTGAAATTGCCCATCAACAGGACTCCACGTGCTGCCATTCCAGTTACGTACTACCTCGAGAACTTCCAGTATGGGCAGCGAACCAATCATTGTCAGATCATCCCATTCAAAATTGATCGCTACCAAAGCCAACTTGTTTAGAGATCTGGGAAACGAGAGCATCTCATTCAGCTGGCAAGACCTGACGCATCTCAGTTTGAGTGATTCAAGTTTATGCAAGCCATCAATATTACACAAACACTCAATCAAACTATCATCCCATCCTGGCAAGTCATGCCTATATTCAAGATTCAATTTCTTGATGTTGGGAATGATGTTGCACACATCCTCACTCAACCTCAAATTCACTGCTCTCCCAAGCGTATGAAGATTATCCAAGATTAACAACTCATCTTGCCCATCGGGATGAGGAAGATAAATTCGATGACACTGGATATGCCTAAGTTGTCGCATCTTCCAAATTTCAATTGGTGCAACAACTCCACAACGGTAGAAGGAAGATATGTGAAAGATTAAAGCATGCAGATTCCATACCAAGGATAATGAACTAGGAAGCTTCAACACAGACGGGTAACCAAGTTCCCTCACAACAAGGTAGCGCAAGTTAACATGCTCATTTAATGATTCTTCAACTGACTCGTACCTGTATACATCCAAAACTCTCAGCAATCTATGTTTATGAAACTCCTCCTTCGGAAATTTAGAGTTCATGATAGAGCGTGCAAGTTGGGGTCTGGAAGTTTGCCTCCAGCAATCAGTGTGATATACGAGGCGACGTTCTGTGCCTACTGCATGACCTTGAGAGATCACATGAAAAAACCCTTGTTGATCTGCTACTTTTAAGCATAGGTCTCTTAAAAGATCATGAATATCACAACATTTCATCTTCCCATTTTTACTTCGCCTGCCGACCAATATCAGATTTCTATCAACAAGTTCCTTCAAGTAATCCTCTGCAATCTCTTCCAAAACTTGGCCTCCATTTGATTTCAAAAATCCCTCAGCAACCCAGAGTTGGATGATACTCAAGATATCGAGGTTTGCATAATCAATACTCTTAAGAACTCCAATATGAAGAAAGCAAGGCTTTAGATGAGGAGGCAAGTGGTTATAACTTGAAAACAATACATCTAAGCTTTCTTGCTTCTCTTTTGAATTGGGACTTGATTCTATATCTTCGGCAACACTCTTCCAATATCCTACTGACCTAGGAGACTTAAGAAGACTCCCACCAATCACAACAATGGACAATGCTAGTCCTATGCATAATCTAACAATCTCCTTTCCAACCTCCTCAAGTTCACTTGGGCAATCTTCATTTTGGAATGCCTTCTTACAGAATAATTCCCAACTTTCATTCTCATCTAGAAGATTCTTTGAAAAACAAGAAGAGCCGCAATCGTTAGCCACATCTGACAACCTAGTCGTTAGAAGAATCCGGCTTCCATTTCCGTTATCGGGAAAGAAACGCCTCACTTCATCCCAAGCTTCAACACTCCATATATCATCTAATATGATCAAATATCTCCTACCAAATAAAGTTTTATGTAACTGTTCTCCTAATTCATCTACATCTTTATCGGAGGAGTTGTCTTTGTAAGAAAGAAGTTGTTGAAGAATTTGTTTAGCATTGTAAAGCTGAGATACGGTAGCCCAAGCACGAATATCAAAGCGTTCGATGATGAGTTGATTAGCATAAATAGTTTTGGCAAGAGTAGTCTTACCCATGCCGCCCATACCCACGATTGAGATGGTATGCAGATTGGATCGTTGACCGGTGAGCTCGTCAAGAAGCTGAATCAACTCATCACGAAACCCCACCATAGCAGTTTCTTCTCCGGTCTGAGTATACTGAGGTGTTGAATGCGTGGGAGGTTGGTCCTCTCTCACTCTCTGTTTCTCCATCAACTCATTGGCCTTTCCGATGATAGCATCCATGTCTTCAATTATCTGTCGCAGATACTCCAAGCAACCATCTCCAGCCACATGATCAAATGCTTGGTTGGATCCACCGTGAACTTGATCCACATCTCCAACTGCAGCTGCATTTTTCTCTTCAATTGCCCTTTTTTTCTGTAGATACAAGGAGAAACTCAAAGCTGCTTCGCGATCATCAGCTGAAAGAGGAAGGAGTTGATTGACGATGTGAGATTCAATCATATCTTGGGCTGTATGAGCAGCAGATGTGATTAGGCTTTCGAGATCTTGTGCTTCTTCGCTAACTCCACCATAATTAAAGGTCTCTATGAAATCGAGCAACAAATCAGCCTTCTCCTTAAGAGATTGGATCTGATTGTTGTCGAAAGAAGTGGAAATAGGAGGATGGGTCATCATCTGCTCAATCGTATTCAAGAGAGAAGCGAGAGCTGCATAAGCTGCCATCTCAGATTAAATTGCAGATTGCAAAATGAAAATTGGTCAACGGAAGTGTTGTTGGAGACGAAAGAGTGTTTGGTTGGTAGCAATATTATTAGGAAGATATATTTCTTCTAGATATGAACAACCATTTCTCGACCCAAAATGTAAAAAAAATAGCGTTAAATGCTTAATATTATTTTTAAAATTTGGATTGGGTCGTTTAAAATGAGACAATCAAAAATAAAAATTGGATCATTTGAAATGAGACGAAGGGGGTAAATACTAATATGATATTATTGACTCTACCACTTCAAAAATTATGCAATGAAGATGGAATTATTTAATCCGGACGCATATAAATCACATATAATTCACAATTTGGGGGACTATATCTTATACTAATAGAAAAAGAGCTTTAGCACAACATATGAATTACTTATTTTACCTCTATTGCATATTTTATTTTAAGGTTATTTTTTGTATATTATATATTGATGTTTCCAATCATACGAAATCAGCCGCCAATGAATTTTTCATATATATCGAAATTAGGAGCCAATGATTTAGTTTGGCTTAGTTGTAATATATTTGATATATATCTAATTATTTTTATATTTGAGTTGAATTGGGAATCCCTTATAACTAATACAAATTTATATATAATATAAAAGAGGTGTTTTTTTACTTTCAATTTTTCTTTCTCCTCATAATTTTTTCCTCCAAATTTTCTATCTTCTTTTTTCTATTTTAATTCTTTACTATAAAATAATTAATTTCGATTCATGAAAAAAATACTCAATATGGATGTTAAATTAAAGATTATGAAAAGATTTTTAATTTGATGTAAAAATTATAAAAAAAATAATTTTGAAATGAATAAGTTATGATCATTTGAAGTGTCAAAATTAATTTTTATTCGCTCTCATTTATCTCTAATATTGAACATCATACTCTTTTTTCATTTTGTTTCCGTTTATTGGTGAAAAAATAAGTAGATGACATTTTTTTCCTTTAAAAAAATTTTACACAATTGTTTAATTGTAATTATTTTAAATTTAAATATTTTTAATGCAATTAAGGAGAAGAAAATTTGTATTAATTTTAATATAAATTTGTAAGTAAAAAATTAGTTATATATCTTAAACTTAGAATTTAATATATTATATAGATTTATTTAATTATGTGTACAATTTATTTATTTATTTATATAAACATATTTTTGTTATATTTTATTTTTTATATTATTCATATTTTTTTTCTAATTCTTAATTAATTATGGGCTATTTAAATATGAACTTTTAATAATAATACAGTTTGGACTTTTTTTTTATTTGGGGGAGGGGGAGCGGTGGGGTTTGATCCCTAGACCTCACTGTTCACAAACAGGAAGTCGCGCCGCTTGGTGTCCCATTAGGGACATACAGTTTGGATTTTTAAGAATCCTACTAATTAAATGACGGTTATTAATTTTGTTATATTGATGGTTTAGTGTTATTTGCTTAATCAATGTGATTGACTTAAATTATTTGCTTTAAATTCTATAAATTTAATTAGTGTTATACGTATTCAGTTAATATAAAATACTCTTTGAATTTAATATTATACTCATTAAATTGATAATATTGTTATTATACTCTATTTTACAATAAATACTAATATTTAAATTACCATAATTTTTTTTATTAATAATTATTTAATTTATAATTAATAATATTTTGACATTTTACATAAATTAAAATTTTTAAAAATAAATAGATATATTGTTGTCCATGCATCATCGCACGGGAGTGCATACTAGTTAACTATAAAAACGTAGATATATATATATCTAGATCCTAATATCGCCAAACAAGATTATCCATCGTAACTTAATTAAAGACTGAATATTAACATTCTCCCAAAAAACTTTTAATCTTTCCACCTTTGACAAGAGTCCTCCAATCACATTGACAGCTAGAGGAAGCCCACCGCAATCTCTCGCAATCTTCTCTCCTATCCCTTGTAATTCATGAGGGCAATCCTCTCCTCCAAACACAATTTGACCAAGTAGATTCCAACCCTCAGAGCACCTCCAGTGGAGGTGCGATAGAGGGAGATCAAAGCGGGTTGGAGGTCGCACCGCGCGTTGGCGACCAGCGGCGGTGCGACATCGGGTTGAAGGAGCGATCCGGGGTGATGGGGGGATATGTGTTGCACGATACTTAAAAAAAAAAAAAAATGAAAATTGCGGTTTGAATAGGAATTGGCCGTTGCCAAATTGAATTTGTGGCACTTGACCGTTGCCTTTTAGGTTATATTTAGATAATTATTTTTTTTCTTATGTTTATAGTTTTACATATATATATATATATATATATATATATATATATAGAAAGGTTAAACAGGGAATGACAAATATATAGAGAAAGGGGAATTAATATGGAGCCTCCAAATTTATCAATCCAATGGCCAATTTTTCGCTGAATTTTTTCCTTAATTATAGCCGAAAGGCTATATATGTAATTGAGCAATTTTATGCAGCCATTATTTTTAGTGAGACCTGAGACACGATCTCGTGCGTTTATTTCATCAATCATATGATTGATATTATATCTAGTTCAATTTGTATCATCCCCTTTCCTAACTCACAAAAAATTAAAAATTTGTATGGTAACACTCATAAATCATACGAGCTAAAATGCTTCCACGGGGAACCTTAGCTTTTCTATTTTGTTAGATAAGGATAATTCTCATACAAAAATGAAGATGCGTTCAAACGATAGAAATATGTATTGTAAAATTTGCAAGTGTATAACGATAAAAGCACAAAATATGAAACCAAAAATAAAAGTTATGATCGTTGAAATTTATTCAAACCATAAAAATGAGATGTATGAAATTGAACATTATTAAGTGTGAGGCCCTCTGCTTCCACCATTGCCATGAAGCACTCCAGTTCATCTGTGTCGACACTAATTTGGATTTGAAGGTCATCATTACCCTGACACTCGAGCTGCTCCTCTTTTATTTTGATAGCTGAAATCGCGACAGAGTTACTACTACATTTCCTCACATGAATAAGTTTGAGTGTTGGTATGTCACCAATACCCCATGGGATCTCTTCCAACTGATATAGATGACAAAGAAGAAGCTTCTCCAGAATTGGGAAATGACTACTATCTGCATTCCAACATCTCAGGTTACAGCCATCAATTTTCAAGAACTTGAGGCGTTGAAATTGCCCATCAACAGGACTCCACATGCTGCCATTCCAGTTACGTACTACCTCGAGAACTTCCAGTATGGGCAGCGAACCAATCATTGTCAGATCATCCCATTCAAAATTGATCTCATCCAAAGCCAACTTGTTTAGAGATCTGGGAAACGAGAGCATCTCATTCAGCTGGCAAGACCTGACGCATCTCAGTTTGAGTGATTCAAGTTTATGCAAGCCATCAATATTACACAAACACTCAATCAAACTATCATCCCATCCTGGCAAGTCATGCCTATATTCAAGATTCAATTTCTTGATGTTGGGAATGATGTTGCACACATCCTCACTCAACCTCAAATTCACTGCTCTCCCAAGCGTATGAAGATTATCCAAGATTAACAACTCATCTTGCCCATCGGGATGAGGAAGATAAATTCGATGACACTGGATATGCCTAAGTTGTCGCATCTTCCAAATTTCAATTGGTGCAACAACTCCACAACGGTAGAAGGAAGATATGTGAAAGATTAAAGCATGCAGATTCCATACCAAGGATAATGAACTAGGAAGCTTCAACACAGACGGGTAACCAAGTTCCCTCACAACAAGGTAGCGCAAGTTAACATGCTCATTTAATGATTCTTCAACTGACTCGTACCTGTATACATCCAAAACTCTCAGCAATCTATGTTTATGAAACTCCTCCTTCGGAAATTTAGAGTTCATGATAGAGCGTGCAAGTTGGGGTCTGGAAGTTTGCCTCCAGCAATCAGTGTGATATACGAGGCGACGTTCTGTGCCTACTGCATGACCTTGAGAGATCACATGAAAAAACCCTTGTTGATCTGCTACTTTTAAGCATAGGTCTCTTAAAAGATCATGAATATCACAACATTTCATCTTCCCATTTTTACTTCGCCTGCCGACCAATATCAGATTTCTATCAACAAGTTCCTTCAAGTAATCCTCTGCAATCTCTTCCAAAACTTGGCCTCCTTTTGATTTCAAAAATCCCTCAGCAACCCAAAGTTGGATGATTCTCGAGATGTGGAGATTTGCATAAACACGTTTAAGAACTCCAATATGAAGGAAGCAAGGCTTTAGATGAGGAGGCAAGTGGTTATAACTTGAAAACAATACATCTAAGCTTTCTTCTTTCTCTTTTGAATTGGGACTTGATTCTATATCTTCGGCAACACTCTTCCAATATCCTACTGTCCTAGGAGACTTTAGAAGACTCCCACCAATCACAACAATGGACAATGCTAGTCCTTTGCATAATCTAACAATCTCCTTTCCAACCTCCTCAAGTTCACTTGGGCAATCTTCATTTTGGAATGCCTTCTTACAGAATAATTCCCAACTTTCATTCTCATCTAGAAGATTCTTTGAAAAACAAGAAGAGCCACAATCGTTAGCCACATCTGACAACCTAGTAGTTAGAAGAATCCGGCTTCCATTTCCGTTATCGGGAAAGAAACGCCTCACTTCATCCCAAGCTTCGACACTCCATATGTTATCTAATATGATCAAATATCTTCTACCAAATAAAGTTTTATGCAACTGTTCTCCTAATTCATCTACACTTTTATCGGAGGATTTTCCTAGGCCAGAAAGAAGTTGTTGAAGAATTTGTTTAGCATTGTAATGCTGAGATACGGTAGCCCAAGCATGAATATCAAAGCGTTCGATGATGAGTTGATGAGCATAAATATTTTTGGCAAGAGTAGTCTTACCCATGCCGCCCATACCCACGATTGAGATGGTATGCAGATTGGATCGTTGACCGGTGAGCTCGTCAAGAAGCTGAATCAACTCATCACGAAACCCCACCATAGCAGTTTCTTCTCCGGTCTGAGTATACTGAGGTGTTGAATGCGTGGGAGGTTGGTCCTCTCTCACTCTCTGTTTCTCCATCAACTCATTGGCCTTTCCGATGATAGCATCCATGTCTTCAATTATCTGCCGCAGATACTCCAAGCAGCTGAGGTCTGCTTGGTGCATTTTTCTCTCCAATTGCCCCTTTTTTCTCTCCAATTGATTCTTAATGAGCTGCATGAAATTGATCCAGCATCCATCTCCAGCTACAGGTGTAATTTTCTTTTCAATTTCCCTTTTATTCTGTAGATAGAGTGAGAAATTGAAAGTTGATTCCCTGTTATCAGCTGCATTTTTCTCTTCAATTGCCCTTTTTTTCTGTAGATACAAGGAGAAACTCAAAGCTGCTTCGCGATCATGAGCTGAAAGAGGAAGGAGTTGATTGACGATGTGAGATTCAATCATATCTTGGGCTGTATGAGCAGCAGATGTGATTAGGCTTTCGAGATGTTGTGCTTCTTCGCTAACTCCACCATAATTAAAGGTCTCTATGAAATCGAGCAACAAATCAGCCTTCTCCTGAAGGGATTGGATCTGATTAATGTTGTGGAAAGAAGTGGAAAGGGTAGGATGGGTCATCATCTGCTGAATGGTATTCAAGAGAGAAGCGAGAGCTGCATAAGCTGCCATCTCAGATTAAACTGCAGATTGCAAAATGAAAATTGGTCAACGGAAGTGTTGTTGGAGACGAAAGAGTGTTTGGTTGGTAGCAATATTATTAGGAAGATATATTTCTTCTAGATATGAACAACCATTTCTCGACCCAAGATGTAAAAAAAATAGTGTTAAATGCCTAATTTTATTTTTAAAATGTGAGTTGGGTCATTTAAAATTAGACAATCCAAAATAAAAATTGGATCATTTGAAATGGGTCGGAGGAGTAAATATTAGTATGATATTATTGACTCTACCACTTCAAAAATTATGCAATGAAGATGGAATTGTTTAATCCGGAAGCATATAAATCATGCGTAATTCACAATTTGGGGGGCTATATGATGTCGCTAGTGATGATGAAGTCATGGCTGAAGCTGTTGCTTTTATGGATAAATTTGATCGTTTATTTCAGCCTAAGTCTTAGGCATTTCTATTTTGTTTTGTCAGTATGTGTTGGACATAATTTTTGTTGGGCTTGGGTCTTTGCTGACTTTGGGCCCTTGCATGGGCTTTAGGGTTTAGATTTGTGTATATATTTGGGTTTTTTCGTCACTTTCAGGAGCTAATTTGGGAATGAAAATTCAGAAATTGAGTGGCCTCTCAATTCGCCAGCAATTCTCCATATTCTAAGCTTTCGCTACGTCACTATATCTTATACTAATATAAAAAGAGCTTTAGCACAACATATGAATTACCTATTTTATCTTATATTTTATTTTAAGATTATTTTTTGTATGTTATATATTGATGTTTCCAATCATACGAAATCAGCCGCCAATGAATTTTTCATATATATCGAAATTAGGAGCCAATGATTTAGTTTGGCTTAGTTGTAATATATTTGATATATATCTAATTATTTTTATATTTGAGTTGAATTGGGAATCCCTTATAACTAATACAAATTTATATATAATATAAAAGAGGAGTTTTTTTACCTTTAATTTTTCTCTCTCCTCATAATTTTTTCCTCCAAATTTTCTATCTTATTTTTTCTATTTTAATTCTTTTCTATAAAGTAATTAATTTCGATTCATGAAAAAAATACTCAATATGGATGTTAAATTAAAGATTATGAAAAGATATTTAATTTGATGTAAAAATTATAAAAAAATAATTTTAAAATGAATAAGTTATGATCATTTGAAGTGTCAAAATTTAAAGTTGATGACAATGTTGATCTGCAACTTGGTAAATTCTGGAAATATTACTTAGAAAGTTGCAACTTAGCTTAAATTTCCTATGCTCGGTAAGGATATCATATTTGCCGTTCTATTTGTTGGGAAAAGTGGTGAATAAATATTCACGAGTGTCCAAAAATGACACTTGCACAGCGGAACCAGGATAATTCTTTTCCCTCTTGCTGGATTACAAAATGGGATCCAAACCAAGAAAAGTATTTGGTGCAAAATATAAGAAAATATGAGACAAGAATTTTTACGTGGAAAACCCAAATTGGGAAAAACCACGAGACCGTAGTCTAGAAATCTTCCACTATGTATATAGTAGGCTTACAAAAAATTCTCCCTACACAAAATAGGGGAAACACAAATCTCAAGTTTAATAACTTGGAAAACACAAGAGGACTGAGCTACTATTTTAAGAGAGATGAAAAATCCTATAATTTTTCCTCACAATTTTCTTCTCTCAAAATGCACTCACCAAACTCTCTCTTGTTTTGCCTCACTTTTCTCTCGCACTCTGCACTTCTACATTTGCCGAATACATAGCTCTATTTATAGGAAAGTTGAGCTGTTGTTTGTTGAAGTTTGCTGCTTTGCTCTTCCAATTTGGTGGGCTGCAGCAAATTGTTGAAGAAGACTGCAAATGTCAAAAGTTGATTCACATTTGTCAAAAGTGGGGTCCACATGATGTGGAAAGCTCAACAATTCTCCCCCTCCACGTCATGTGGAGATTCAACTAGACCTGCTTCACGTTTGCAGATCTCAAACTTATCTCGGGGTAAGGACTTGGTAAACATATCTGCACCATTCTCATCGGTGTGGATCTTCTCGAGCTGCATTAGTTTTCTTTCAAGTACATCTCGAATCCAGTGATATCTCACATCAATATGTTTCGTTCTTGAGTGAAAACTCGAATTCTTACTCAAGTGAATTGCGCTTTGACTGTCGCAGTAAAGCACATACTTCTCTTGCTTCAAGCCCAACTCTTGTAGAAACTTCTTCAACCACAACACCTCTTTGCAAGCTTCCGTCACAGCAATGTACTCAGCTTCCGTTGTGGATAATGCCACGCATTTTTGAAGTTTCGATTGCCACGAGATAGCTCCCCTTGCAAGTCTCATCAGGTATCCAGATGTGGATTTCCTGGAATCTATGTCACCAGCCATGTCTGCATCCACATATCCTTCAAGTAGAATATGGTTATCACCAAACTTCAGACAAAGTTTAGAAGTACCTCTCAAGTACCGAAATATCCATTTCACTGCTGTCCAATGCTCTTTTCCTGGGTTTGAGAGAAATCGACTTACCACACCAACTGCGTGAGCGACGTCAGGTCTAGTGCATATCATAGCATACATTAGACTCCCCACCGCAGAAGCATATGGAATCTTTTGCAGTTCTTTCTTTTCTGTCTCACTTGTCGGGCATTGTGCTGAGCTTAGCTTCATATGACCCGCAAGTGGAGTGGCGACTGGCTTCGACTTGCTCATTCTAAATCTTTCAAGAACTTTCTCAATATATTGTTCTTGAGATAACCAGAGCTTCTTGCTCTTCCTGTCCCTGAAGATCTTCATTCCAAGGATCTGCTTAGCTGCGCCTAAGTCTTTCATCGCAAAAGACTTGCTTAGCTCTTTCTTCAGCTTATCAATTTTGCTGGCATCATGGCCTACAATTAGCATGTCGTCAACGTAGACTGACAATATGATAAAATCACCTCCTGTGAACTTCTTGAAGAAAACACAGTGATCTGAGGTGGTCTTGTTGTAGCCATGGGTTGACATGAAGGACTCAAACTTCATGTACCATAGTCTGGGAGCTTGTTTCAGGCCGTACAAGCTCTTCTTCAACCTGCATACAAGGTTCTCTTTTCCTTTGACTTTGAAACCTTCAGGCTGGTCCATGTAGATTTCTTTGTCTAAATCTCCATGTAGAAATGCAGTCTTCACATCAAGTTGCTCGATCTCCAGGTCCAAACTGGCAGCAATCGCGAGCACCACTCTGATTGAAGACATCTTCACCACTGGTGAGAAAATCTCTTCAAAATCAACACCCTTTTTCTGACTGAAACCCTTCACAACCAGTCTCGCCTTGTACCTTGGTTGTGAGCTATTCTCCTCAGCCTTTAATCTGTAGACCCACTTGTTTTTCAGCGATCTCTTGCCGGCTGGCAACTTCACTAAGTCATAGGTGTGATTTTCAACTAAGGAGTTCATCTCCTCCTTCATGGCTTCTAACCACTTCTCCTTTTGGTCATGCGCCATGGCTTCTACAAAACTCTGTGGCTCTCCTCCATCAGTGAGCATTACATACTCATGTGGGCTATATCTGGTAGAAGGTTGTCTTTCTCTGGTAGACCTTCTGACTGGAGGGACATCATCTTGTACAGGTGGAGTCTGATCGTCACCTGCTTCATCATCAACCGGATCACCATGCTCCGATTGGGTATCTCCCCCGTAATTCTGGAGTGTCGGTGAAGGAACTGGATCTAAGTTGACAGGAACTTCTGAATTAGATTCAGGCTTTTCCTTCGCATCATCAGGAACTTGATCTTCAAGGAATACAACATCCCTGCTTCTGATGACTTTCCTGTTAACTGGGTCCCATAATCTATAACCAAACTCTTCATGAGCGTATCCCAAGAAGATACATGGTTTGGTTTTATCATCAAGCTTGGATCTCTCATCTTTTGGAATGTGAACAAAAGCCCTGCAGCCAAACACTCTCAAGTGTTTGTAAGACACGTCTTTCCCGGACCAAACTCTATCTGGAATGTCACCACCCAGAGGAGTTGATGGAGAAAGGTTGATCAAGTCAACTGCGGTCCTCATAGCTTCACCCCAAAAGGATTTTGGCAGTTTGGAGTGCGACAGCATGCATTTGATTCTCTCACAAATTGTTCTGTTCATCCTTTCTGCCACGCCATTGTGTTGAGGGGTCTTTGGGACGCTTTTCTCAAGCTTGATACCATGGTTCCTGCAGTGTTGCTCAAACGGGCCTTGGTACTCACCGCCGTTGTCTGCACGAACACACTTCAGTTTCCTTCCCGTTTGTCTCTCGACTTTTGCTTGAAAATTCTTAAAGACCTCCAACGTTTGGTCTTTGGTTTTCAAAGCAAAACACCAGACTTTCCTCGAAAAATCGTCAATGAAAGTGACGAAATATAGTGCGCCACCAAGAGTTCTGTCTTTCATGTAGCACAAATCTGTGTGCACCAAATCAAGAGGTTGAGCTCTTCTTGAGGGAGAGAAGCTCTTGAATGCAACTCTGTGTTGTTTTCCGGCCAAACAATCAACACAGGTTTCCAAGTGCATTCCTTTAACCTCAGGGATGAGGCTTCTTCTAGCCAAGATCTCCAGACCTTTCTGGCTCAGATGCCCTAGCCTCTTATGCCATATCTCAATGGAGGAATTTTTGACGACTGCATTCACCTCTCCATTGGACAACGTTGCATGCATCATGTAGAGAGAATTTTGCTTTCTACCCTTTGCTGCAATTAGAGAGCCTTTGATTAGCTTCCATTTTCCTCCGCCGAAATGGTTGATGTAACCATCATCGTCGAGCTTGCCAGTGGAAATAATATTGAGTCTGATATCAGGAACATGTCGGACATCTTTTAAGATAAGCTTACATCCAGTGTCAGTAAGCAGGACAATGTCTCCTATACCAGCAACTTCTGTCACACCATGATTGGCCATTCTGACTTTGCCAAAGCTGCCACCGGTGTAGGATGCAAACATATCACGATGTGGTGAAATGTGATATGATGCACCCGAATCAACGATCCAGTCTGTTTGTTGGCATGACGAACTCACAAGAGCATCATCGCAAACTACGACAACATCGCCATCAGTTGCAACTGCTGTTGTGTCTTTCTCAGCATTTTCATTATTTCCACGCGCTTGATCTCTTTTCTTCTTTCTGCAGTCTCTCTCATAGTGGTTTGGACCACCGCAATAATGGCATTTGAAGTCTTTTCTGGGTTTAGACTTCCCCCTGGATTTATCTCTCGAGTATTGAGAGCCTTTACTTTTACTTCTCCCTCGATCTCCGTTTTCAGCAATCATCGCCTTTGTCTCAGAAGAACGTTCTTGATCTTTTCTTCTGGATTCTTCATTAAGAAGACAATCTTTGACCATCTGCAAGGTCAGTGCTCCACCTGGAGCCGAGTTGCTGATTGACACTACAAGAGTGTCCCAACTGTCCGGCAACGAACTAAGTAGCAATAAAGCTACGACTTCATCATCAAGAGAAATCTTCATGTTGGTGGATTGGTTGATAAGACCCTGGTATGCATTGAGGTGCTCCGTCATGTTGGCACCCTCCGCATATCGCAAGCGAACGATTTTTCTGATGATGGAAGCTTTGTTTAAAGCATTTTTCCTTTCAAACATAGCTTCCATTTTCTTCCAAAGAACGTCAGCTTTTTCCTCATTAGCAAAATGATGAAAAATACTGTGTTCAATGAAGCGCCGGACGTAACCAACTGTTTTTCTGTGCATGATGACCCATTCATCATCACTCATATCCTTTGGTTTGGCATCATCTCCATGTAAGGGCAAATAGAGATCCTTACAATAGAGAAGATCCAACATGCTTGGCTTCCAAATTGAGTAATTTGATCCGTTCAATTTGAACATACCACCAAGCGACGACGATTCCTCCATTTTTAATCCGCCTCAGAACCAAGGTGGCTCTGATACCACTTGTTGGGAAAAGTGGTGAATAAATATTCACGAGTGTCCAAAAATGACACTTGCACAGCGGAACCAGGATAATTCTTTTCCCTCTTGCTGGATTACAAAATGGGATCCAAACCAAGAAAAGTATTTGGTGCAAAATATAAGAAAATATGAGACAAGAATTTTTACGTGGAAAACCCAAATTGGGAAAAACCACGAGACCGTAGTCTAGAAATCTTCCACTATGTATATAGTAGGCTTACAAAAAATTCTCCCTACACAAAATAGGGGAAACACAAATCTCAAGTTTAATAACTTGGAAAACACAAGAGGACTGAGCTACTATTTTAAGAGAGATGAAAAATCCTATAATTTTTCCTCACAATTTTCTTCTCTCAAAATGCACTCACCAAACTCTCTCTTGTTTTGCCTCACTTTTCTCTCGCACTCTGCACTTCTACATTTGCCGAATACATAGCTCTATTTATAGGAAAGTTGAGCTGTTGTTTGTTGAAGTTTGCTGCTTTGCTCTTCCAATTTGGTGGGCTGCAGCAAATTGTTGAAGAAGACTGCAAATGTCAAAAGTTGATTCACATTTGTCAAAAGTGGGGTCCACATGATGTGGAAAGCTCAACACTATTGGCAGATGATTTGATTCAACTTATACAAAGCCGCCATGGTCAGGATAGTGCTTATATTGGTTGCATGAAGTCTGGGGAAGTAGTAGCTGAAGAGTAATTCATTTCTCTTAATTTGATTCTATTTGAGTTGTTATGTGCAATCTATATTTCAGACGAGGCTCTTGCTCATGCTGGTTTATCTAATGATCCAATTGTGTGCATTATAAGTCTATATTAGCGAATCTTAGTCATTTCTGGGGGGCGCTTATTTGGTATTATTGATAACGATTGAGCATTTTTATCCTTAAGATTATGATTTCTCCAATTCCACCATTTGAATGGGATATGAATCAAGCAAAACTAGTTCAATGGTAGAAATTATTAAGGGCCTTGAAGTATCCCAAAGTTTCAATTCATCTTAGTAAACAAGGGATTAGCCTTACTATTTTTGTCTATCTAGGCTTATCCTCAAAAGGAAATGTCACCTCAGTGTATGGACCAATCTGTATGTGTCTTATTTACTGTATTATTATAATTATGTTTTATCAATAAATTTTAGTTTCTTATTTAAAAGAAAGAACATGAAATGCAAATCACCTTTCTAAACTGGAAAACATTGTTCAATTTTCAGGGGAATGCAATGGTATGAGCCTGAATGGTGGAAATTTGGTGATCAGAAATCGTAAGTAAAGCACTATGATATCATGAGTAGCAGATATTCTTTGAAAGGCTATTTCTGAATATCAGTTCCAAATTGTCGGTAGATGATCTGAGCTTATGTTTCAGGTATTTCCGTCATGCAGCTGGTTCTATCTTCATACTCTCAAAAAATTTAGCTAAGTACATACATATCAATAGGTAAGCTTATCATAGCATGCATTGAACTTAAACTACGAGTTGATGTGAAAAAGTAGATATGACAATCTCATCCACTTCCATTCCACGCAGTGCATCCTTGAAGGTTTATGCTCACGAGGATGTATCCGTGGGGTCATGGATGATGCGTCTTCGCGCAACGTAACCTATATAGATGACAGCCGTATGTGCTGTAGTTACTCAAGCCAAGGTAGGTATGCATTGATAATATAATACTACATGGCTATGCTCACTCTTATTGGTATGTCTCAAATGGTAGCTCTGCAGACAAGATCTGCTCGTTGGCTTGAAGTTACAGTGAGACGAGCCTTTGCAGCAGCGCTACTGTTGGGATACATTTTGTGCAGAGAAACAGAGGAACTCATGGATCTTTAGTTAGTACCATTCTTATTTTTTGTTAGCTGCCGCAGCTGCCAAGAATGTCGGTTTTTATACTGTGAATGGGGGTGCCTACACAAATATGCAAAGTCGAAGGTCTCACATGCAATTTGATTAAATGCATGCATGCAGCTGTTGTGTACGTTCAGTTGGATCCGTTATGATTCAGTTGAGAGCAGCATCTGTGCAGCGTAGCAGATTTTTCCCTTTTGTCATATTTGATGTGTATTTCTTTCCTCTTCACATATTCCAGTAGATAGAGTGAGAGCACGTTGTGTGCATGACTTGAGAGGAAAGAAAAGGAGAGTTACAAAAGAAGAGAGTTAGGGCTTGAAGCTTGGTTGTTGCTTCTTTGATTGATTCTCGTTTTTGTACTTGTATTCTTGATCTCGAGTTGAATAATATACATCGCCGTTAACCCTCCGTGATGTAAGCCGTAAGGCTGAACCACGTAATTCTCCGTGTCTACTTTTCTTGGTTTCATTCTTGTGTGTTGATCGCGTTTGTCTTTGAGGATCGAGAAGCTGCGATTGCATCTTGTTCCTAACAAAGTGGCGCCGTCTGTGGGAATCGATTTTGCGATCGGTGCGAAGAATTGAAAGATGGCGACGGCGAAGTTCGAGGCGGAGAAGTTTACCGGAAAAAATGATTTTGGGCTTTGGCGATTAAAGATGAAGGCCATGCTGATCCAGCAAGGCCTCTTTGAAGCACTCAGTGGAGATGAAGGATTACCTGATGATATGAAAAAGGCAGATCGCATAAATCTGATGCAGAGAGCACACAGTGCTCTGATTCTTTGCTTGGGCGATAAGGTGTTGAGGGAGGTGTCCAAGGAGACAACCGCTGCCGGCGTTTGGAAGAAACTTCAAGATACATATATGCAGAAATCTCTCACCAATCGCCTATATATCAAGCAAAAGTTGTATTCATTCAAGGTCTCAGACACAAAGAGCCTTGAAGATCAAATGGAGGTTTTCAACAAGATTTTGGATGATCTTGAAAACATCGATGTTAAATTGGATGATGAAGATAAGGCAATCATCCTTTTGAATTCATTGCCCAAGTCTTTTGAGAATTTTAAGGATGCCATGTTGTTTGGCAGGGAGAAATCAATTTCTTTGGAGGAGGTTGAATCGGCTCTTAGAACTAAAGAGCTACAGAGATGCAACTCATCAAAAGCTGAAGGTTCCACTGCAGAGAGTCTATCAGTGAAATCGAAATACTCAAAGCAAAAGGGCAAGAAATCTGAAGGAGATTCCAAGAAATCATCACAGGAAAAGGGCAAGGATGGAGCTGAAAAGGAGACAAGGACTTGTCACTACTGCAAGAAACCTGGTCATCTGAAGAAGAATTGTTTCTCATGGAAGAAGAAACAATCAACTCAGGGACAGAAAACAGATGAAGCAGCTGTTGTAGAGCAGGAGCAACCAGCAGAGGTGCTAAATATCATGAGCTGTGGAGTTTCAAATGAGTGGATTTTGGATTCAGGCTGTAGTTTCCACATGACTCCACACAAGAGCTGGTTCATGCATATGCAAGAAGGTGACCATGGGCAAGTGCTATTGGGGAATGATCATTCTTGCACAGTGAAAGGGATTGGAGATATCAAAGTTAAGCTCAATGATGGATCAGTCAAAATTCTCTCCCAAGTAAGGTACATCCCAGAACTTAAGAGAAATTTAATATCTCTTGGAATCTTGGAGTCAAAAGGCTGTCACTTCATATCAAAAGATGGAGTTATACTTGTTAAAAGAGAAGAGAAAATTATCCTGAAAGGAATCAGGAAGCACAGCCTATATTACCTTGATGGATACACTGTTATAGGAAATTGTGAGGCTAATAGTGCAGATAACTCGAGGCTGTGGCACATGAGATTGGGTCATGTAGGGGAGAAGGGAATGAATGAGATGCTGAAACAAGGAATAATTGATAATCCCTCCAGTTTCAAAGCGAAAGAGTGTGAAGAATGCATCATGAGTAAAAGCAAGAAGCATCCATTTGGGAAGGGCAAGCATATCTCAAAGGCTCCTCTTGATTATGTGTATTCTGACTTATGGGGTCCTGCAAGAACAACCAGCAAGGGAGATGGAAAGTTTTTTATGAGTATAATGGATGATTATACAAGAAAACTATGGATCTACATACTAAAAAGCAAGGATGAGGCATTTCAAAGGTTTAGAGATTGGTGGAGTGAAGTAGTAAATGAGAAAGGAACTGGGGTCAAGTATTTGAGAACAGATAATGGTCTAGAGTTCTTGTCAAAAGAATTTCAAGTTTTTTGTGCTGAAAAGGGTATCAAAAGGCACAGAACCGTTCCAGGAAATCCACAGCAAAACGGTGTGGTGGAAAGGATGAATAGGACAATATTGGAAAGAGTGAGATGTATGCTTTTGAGTTCTGGAATGCCAAAGCATTTTTGGGCAGAGGCTATGGATACTGCATGCTATCTCATCAATAAATGTCCATCATCAGCTATAAACTTTAAATCCCCAGATGAACTTTGGAATGGACATCCACCAAACTGCTCATTCTTAAAGCCTTTTGGCTGCAGAGCTTACTGTCATGTTAAGCAAGATAAACTTGAACCCAGGGCTTTGAGATGTGTATTCCTTGGGTATCCTAAGGGAGTGAAGGGCTTCAGATTATGGTGTACAGAACCAGGGATGAACAAGCTGATAATTAGCAGAGATGTTACATTCAAGGAGGAGGTTATGCCTTATCTTGAAGCAAAAGATGCTGATCAGAATTCAGAAAGGAATATTTCAGATAATGCTATATTTGAGGTGGAGTTACTGCATGAGAAGAAATACTCAGACAATCAACCACCAGAAAGTACTGATGATCAGCATGATGATGGAGAACCAGATCTGTCTGATTACATGTTGGCAAGAGATAGGCAAAGAAGAGTCATCCATCCTCCTACAAGATATGGAGATGCTGATCTTCTAGCCTATGCTCTAAATGTAGCAGAAGAGGTGGAGTATCAAGAGCCTAGCAGTTATTCAGAAGCTATGAAGAGCAAGGAGAAAGATAAGTGGCTGGCAGCTATGCAGGAAGAGATTAAATCACTCCTCAAGAATAGTACTTGGGTTCTGGTGAAAAGGCCTAAGTCTCAGAAACTGGTGAGCTGTAAGTGGATTTTCAAGAGGAAAATCGAGATTGTATCTAATAAGGAATATGTTAGATACAAGGCAAGGCTGGTTGCTAGAGGTTTTACACAGAGGGAAGGAGTGGATTTTAATGAGGTGTTCAGTCCAGTGGTCAAGCACTGTTCAATCAGAATCTTGCTAGCATTAGTAAATCACTACAACCTTGAGCTCCATCAGTTAGATGTCAAAACCGCTTTCCTCCATGGAGATTTGGAGGAAACCATTTATATGACCCAACCAGAAGGGTTCATGCTGCCTGAAAATGCTGATAAAGTTTGTTTACTAAAAAGATCCCTTTATGGATTAAAACAAGCTTCAAGGCAGTGGTATCTTAAGTTTGATAGTTATATGATGGAATTGGGATTTACAAGATCACAATATGATTCTTGTGTATACATCAGAAAAGCAGAAAATGGCAGCTACACATATTTACTCTTGTATGTGGATGATATGTTAGTAGCTGGGAAGGATCTTGCAGAGATAGAAAAGCTAAAACTGGAGTTAAATGATAAGTTTGAAATGAAGGATCTTGGATGTGCAAGGAGGATACTTGGTATGGATATCAAGAGAGACAGAAAAAGGGGCTATCTGTGGTTAAATCAGGAGGATTACATTCTGAAAATCTTGAGGAGATATCATCTACATGAATCCAGAGCAGTCTCAGTTCCTTTGGGCTCACATTTCAAATTGGAGAAGAAGCAAAGGCCATCAAACAATTCAGAGAAAGAAGAGATGAGCAGAATTCCATATGCTAATATGGTGGGGAGTGTAATGTATACTATGGTGTGCACTCGGCCTGATATTGCTCACTCAATCAGTGTAGTTAGCAGGTATATGGCTGATCCTGGTAAAGAACATTGGTTGGCTCTGAAATGGCTGTTCAAATATCTAAAAGGAAATGCAGCATTGGGGATTATGTTTAAAAAATCTACTTTTGAAAGGGATGATGTTTTGGTTGGCTTTGTTGACTCTGATTATGCAGGGAATATGGACTCCAGAAAATTACAATATGGATATGTTTTCAATTTATTTGGCACTGCTGTGAGTTGGAAGTCAAGTTTGCAGTCAGTTGTAGCCTTATCCACGACATGAGGCAGAATATATGGGGCTGACAGAAGCAGTGAAGGAAGCCATTTGGCTTAAAGGGATCGTTTCTGAATTTGGAGTAGAGCTGGGAAAGGTCAGTGTGCTCTGTGATAATCAGAGTGCTCTGCATTTAGCAAAGCACCAAGTTTTCCATGAACGATCAAAGCACATAGATGTGCGTTTGCATTTTATCAGAGACATCATAAACAAGAAGATTGTTGAGGTGTTGAAGGTGTCAACAGATGAGAACGCTGCAGACATGCTAACTAAAGCTTTATCTGGTGAAAAGTTCAGATATTGCTGCAAGTTAGTGAATTTACTCTCTTGTTAAGTTTTCTTTCAGGGGAGCTCTGTAGTGGGGCTCAAAGATTGAGGGGAATCTGGTTTTGGTGTATATTGTTTGTTGCATATTATTGTATGCAAGGTGGAGATTTGTGAATGGGGGTGCCTACACAAATATGCAAAGTCGAAGGTCTCACATGCAATTTGATTAAATGCATGCATGCAGCTGTTGTGTACGTTCAGTTGGATCCGTTATGATTCAGTTGAGAGCAGCATCTGTGCAGCGTAGCAGATTTTTCCCTTTTGTCATATTTGATGTGTATTTCTTTCCTCTTCACATATTCCAGTAGATAGAGTGAGAGCACGTTGTGTGCATGACTTGAGAGGAAAGAAAAGGAGAGTTACAAAAGAAGAGAGTTAGGGCTTGAAGCTTGGTTGTTGCTTCTTTGATTGATTCTCGTTTTTGTACTTGTATTCTTGATCTCGAGTTGAATAATATACATCGCCGTTAACCCTCCGTGGATGTAAGCCGTAAGGCTGAACCACGTAATTCTCCGTGTCTACTTTTCTTGGTTTCATTCTTGTGTGTTGATCGCGTTTGTCTTTGAGGATCGAGAAGCTGCGATTGCATCTTGTTCCTAACATATACCTCAAAAACTCGAAACTGCATAGAAAGATATATCTGAATTAGGTGGATTGCTCTGGGAAAATTGCTCACCCAGAAGCATGTTCAGTATAGAACTATAGATACATACAATACATACACATTTGTCACAACAGAGGCTGGCACACACAGTTTTCCAAAAGATATATATATATTCCTTTTGTTTCTTAATTATGAGCGTTTTTCTTGTATGAAGGCTGCAAATACTATGGAAAGTTGAAAAATAAATAAGTCAAATGATGGAGTTGATTGACGAAATTGGATGCATAGTAATTTATTTGACTTGTTGTTATGAGCGTTTTACTTGGATGAAGGCTGCAAATATTATAGAAAGTTTAAAAATAAATAAGCGAAATCGGATGCATAACATGAGTTGGGGATATATAATTCCTGGAGTTGCAAAAATGAATCATTAATATCTTTATATAATATTTAATACATCAAACCAAACATAAACTATATTTTTATTAATATTTTAATACATACTACCAAACTTAATATTAATATAACATATAATAAAAGACATTCTAATAAAATAAATCACACCTTATCACATATTGCGTATTAAACGAATCCAATGGTGAAATATTTTGTGTCTTCAACTTTCAATGTTTTTCAGATGATATCCTCAACTTTTGTTTTCCAATTCATTAAAATCCTGCAACTTAAAACGTTTTCTAAAAAAATGTGCTGTTATACAAAATTCAGCAACAAAATAATGAGTACTTTACTGGATTTTTAAGTTGAGTGATGTCGTTTTATTGGGCGAGGTTGAAAAAAAATCCACCTAAAATTCTTAAAGTTCAGCGAGATGACTCGTCATTTTTGTCTGTCAGATTTTATATGGCGCGATACTTTTTTTGCAAATGCTGAAAGTTTGAATTTTTTTGAATAGAGAGCAAAATTTGAGGACATCATTCTTAAAAACTTTGAAAGTTGGAGTTTTTTTTACCATGATTAACTCTATATAATTGTACATGGCTTACTTTAACGTGCAATGCGACACTAAGATCATAAAATTTCTCAAGAAAAGGCCTTGAGTCTTAGTATGGCGATGATGAACTATACTACAAGACTCCTTTGCTTCCTTGTGTTTGTTTGCCATGTTCAAAAAGGTACGACACACAAACACAAATATACAAATATAGTAGTATTAATTTTCAAATATGAGTTTATGTTGTTACATCTTAACTTCATAGTGGATAAGTTTCTCTGGACGAGGCTCCCCAGACGTAGGTGTTCTATTACTGAACTGAGTTATCATTTTTGGTGTTCATTTCGGATACTGTGTTTGTTACTATACTTGTTACCTGCTTCGTTACAGTATCTGCATAAATTCACATTGGTTATTACAACACATCTCACCACATGTTTTATGAACTAGTTATTCTTTCGCATAATTACAGGTTGCAGTCAGTCAGAGGATTGCCCTACGACGGCGTTGTTTGTGAATCAGACAGCAACGGGGAGAGAGATCGAGTTGAAGAAGGAATGCATGGAACGTCACCATCAGACACATCTGCGTTACATGCTTACTCTCCGAAGTGAATGTCACGTACGTGTCCGAATCTTGAGAAATCCCTTGCAAAGGTCAACACAGCCGTCATCTCCAAAACCGCAAATGGCCATTGTCAACTCATTGGCGGCAAACAGTTTGATACCTACGCCAACTTCGATTTTACGTATGTTTGGGACCGCATCGATTTTCAACCCCTTGAATTCTTCACAATCTGTTATTAGTGATTTTTTTCGATTACACACATCACATATGTTTGGTATTTGTTACCATGTCAAATAAAAATAAAAAATGTGGCTTAATAATTGGTTATTGCACAAAAAAAGAAGACAAATTTCGAATAAATGGTGCTATTATTGAACTGCTTATTGGGTATTATTAGAAAGTTATTGATTGGACGGAATTGAGATTGAGAAATTTAAAGTTGGATTTTTGGTCGGAATGAAACTTGGAAATTGGAATCCTCTATCTTATTTTTGATGTTCTATTTTCGATTTTTTATAGTTTTTAATTATTCTTTTCTTATGTTTTAGTAGTATAATATTTAGATAATTATAGTGGTTATAAAGTACTCCGTTTATAGTGGTTATATTTAGATAATTAATTTTTTCTTATGTTTATATATATATATATATATATAGGGAGTGGTTTAATTGAGAAGCTATATATTGTTGAGAAGTTGAGAAGCAATCTAATATATATATATATATATATATATATATATATATATATATATATATAGGGTTAGGTTCAATGAAAAAGGCCTAAATGTAAGAGAGAAGAGAGAAGAAATCTCATCCGTTGATCTTATATAATCTAACGGACATGATTTATTCACGCCATGTTCAACAGATGTTTTCGTTGAACACTCATGAACATATACAATATTTTTGGGGGTTCTGGGGTTCGACCCCCCATACGTTCAACAGAAAAATCCGTTGAACATGACGTGAATAAATCATGTCCGTTAGATTAGATAAGATCAACGGATGAGATTACTTCTCTCTTCTTTCTTACATTTAGGCCTTCTTCATTGAACCTTGGCCTATATATATATATATATATATATATATATATATATATATATAGGGTGCGGTTATTCAATAAACCACCCTTATTTTAAGAATTACGAACCAGAAAAAATGCATGAATTTTATGTATAACCCGCATGAATAAACTGTATAAAGGTATGAATATCAAAAAAATAATTTTTTGCTACCTTTGGGATTCGAACTCATGACCATGAATATATCCAACAAGGTAATGAATCAACCGTAGATCTTGATGATCTAAGGGCTGAAAATGGTTCTTAATTTATATTTTAATAAGCGTTCTTATTTTAGCCTTCCCCTATATATATATATATATATATATATATATATATATATATATATATATATACGAGAGCGCTCCAATTATACCCCTTATTTTTATTGAGACCTGAAACATGATCTCTTGTGTTTATTTCATCAATCATATGATTGATATTGTATCTAGTTCAATTTGTATCATCCCCTGTCCTAATTCACAAATATTTAAAAATTTGTATGGTAACACTCATAAATCATACGAGCTAAAATGCTTCCACGGGGAACCTTAGCTTTTCTATTTGGTTGGATAAGGATAATTCTCATACAAAAATGAAGATGCGTTCAAACGATAGAAATATGTATTGTAAAATTTGCACGATAAAAACACAAAATATGAAACCAAAAATAAAAGTTATGATCGTGGAAATTTATTCAAACCAAGAAAACGAAATGCCTAATTTGTATCAAATTGAACATTATTAAGTGTGAGGCCCTCTGCTTCCACCATTGCCATGAAGCACTCCACTTCATCATCATCATGTGTGTGGCAAATTTGGATTTGAAGGTCATCATTGCCCTGACACTCGAGCTGCTCCTCTTTTATTTTGATAGCTGAAATCGCGGCAGAGTTACTACAACAGACCACATCAATAAGTTTGAGTGTTGGTATGTCACCAATACCCCATGGGATCTCTTCCAACTCTTCTATGCCAAAAAGAATAAGCTTCTCCAGAATTGGGAAATGACAACTATCTGCATTCCAACATCTCAGCTCACAGCCATCAATTTTCAAGAACTTGAGGCGTTGAAATTGCCCATCAACAGGACTCCACGTGCTGCCATTCCGGTTAAATTTTATCTGGAGAACTTCCAGTATGGGCAGCGAACCAATCATTGTCAGATCATCCCATTCAAAATTGATCATTTCCAAAGCCAACTTGTTTAGAGATCTGGGAAACGAGAGCATCTCATTCAGCTGGCAAAACAAGGCGCATTCCAGTTTGAGTGATTCAAGTTTATGCAAGCGATCAATATTACACAAACACTCAATCAAACTATCATCCCATCCTTGCAAGTCATCATTATATTCAAGATTCAATTTCTTGATGTTGGGAATGATGTTGCACACATCCTCACTCAACCTCAAATTCACTGCTCTCCTAAGCGTCTGAAGATTATCCAAGATTAACAACTCATCTTGCCCGTCGGGATGAGGAAGATGAATTCGATAACACTGCATATGCCTAAGTTGTCGCATCTTCCAAATTTCAATTGGTGCAACAAATTGAAAACGGTAGGTGAAAGATATGTCAAAGATTAAAACATGCAGATTCCATACCAAGGATAATAAACTGGTAAGCTCCAACGCAGACAGGTAACCAAGTTCCCTCACAGCAAGGTAGCGCAAGTTAACACGCCCATTTAATGATTCTTCAACTGACCCGTCACTGTTTACATCCAAAACTCTCAGCAATCTATGTTTACGAAACTCCTCCTTCTGAAATTTAGAGTTCATGATAGAGCGTGCAAGTTGGGGTTTGGAAGTTTGCCTCCGCCGCCAGGAGACCTTCTGGGTATCATTGTGATATACGAGGCGACGTTCTGTGCCTACTACATGACCTTGAGAGATCACATGAAAAAACCCTTGTTGATCTGCTACTTTTAAGCATAGGTCTCTTAAAAGATCATGAATATCACAACGTTTCATCTTCCCATTTTTACTTCGCCTGCCGACCAATATCAGATTTCTATCAACAAGTTCCTTTACGTAATCCTCTGCAATCTCTTCCAAAACTTGGCCTCCTTTTGATTTCAAAAATCCCTCAGCAACCCAAAGTTGGATGATACTCAAGATATCGAGGTTTGCATAATTAATACTCTTAAGAACTCCAATATGAAGAAAGCAAGGCTTTAGATGAGGAGGCAAGTGGTTATAACTTGAAAACAATACATCTAAGCTTTCTTCTTTCTCTTTTGAATTGGGACTTGATTCTATATCTTTGGCAACACTCTTCCAATATCCAACTGTCCTAGGAGACTTTTGAAGACTCCCACTAATCACAACAATAGACAATGCTAGTCCTTTGCATAATCTAACAATCTCCTTTCCAACCTCCTCAAGTTCACTTGGGCAATCTTCATTTTGGAATGCCTTCTTACAGAATAATTCCCAACTTTCATTCTCATCTAGAAGATTCTTTGAAAAACAAGAAGAGCCACAATCGTTAGCCACATCTGACAACCTAGTAGTTAGAAGAATCCGGCTTCCATTTCCGTTTTCGGGAAAGAAACGCCTCACTTCATCCCAAGCTTCAACACTCCATATGTCATCTAATATGATCAAATATCTCCTACCAAATAAAGTTTTATGTAACTGTTCTCCTAATTTATCTACATCTTTATCGGAGGAGTTATCTTTGTCAGAAAGAAGTTGTTGAAGAATTTGTTTAGCATTGTAATGCTGAGATACGGTAGCCCAAGCATGAATATCAAAGCGTTCGATGATGAGTTGATGAGCATAAATATTTTTGGCAAGAGTAGTCTTACCCATGCCGCCCATACCCACGATTGAGATGGTATGCAGATTGGATCGTTGACCGGTGAGCTCGTCAAGAAGCTGAATCAACTCATCACGAAACCCCACCATAGCAGTTTCTTCTCCGGTCTGAGTATACTGAGGTGTTGAATGCGTGGGAGGTTGGTCCTCTCTCACTCTCTGTTTCTCCATCAACTCATTGGCCTTTCCGATGATAGCATCCATGTCTTCAATTATCTGCCGCAGATACTCCAAGCAGCTGAGGTCTGCTTGGTGCATTTTTCTCTCCAATTGCCCCTTTTTTCTCTCCAATTGATTCTTAATGAGCTGCATGAAATTGATCCAGCATCCATCTCCAGATACAGGTGTAATTTTCTCTTCAATTGCCCTTTTCTTCTGTAGATACAAGGAGAAACTCAAAGCTGCATCGCGATCATCAGCTGAAAGAGGAAGGAGTTGATTGACGATGTGAGATTCAATCATATCTTCGGCTGTATGAGCAGCAGATGTGATTAGGCTTTCGAGATCTTGTGCTTCTTCGCTAACTCCACCATAATTAAAGGTCTCTATGAAATCGAGCAACAAATCAGCCTTCTCCTGAAGGGATTGGATCTGATTAATGTTGTGGAAAGAAGTGGAAAGGGTAGGATGGGTCATCATCTGCTGAATGGTATTCAAGAGAGAAGCGAGAGCTGCATAAGCTGCCATCTCGATTAAACTACAGATTGCAAAATGAAAATTGGTCAACGGAAGTGTTGTTGGAGACGAAAGAGTGTGTTTGGTTGGTAGCAATATTATTAGGAAGATAGATTTCTTTTAGATATTTAATATTAAATAGAGGTTTTTTATAAAAGAAAAAGTAAAAAGAATCCCTTGAGAGCACAAAACGCAGACTAAGGGCACGAAACTCGAAAAGAGATCGTTAAACAAAGAAACCTGAAGACACTAGCGATCCCATAAATCAGGATAGTCGTCCATCTCATCTGACCAACATCTATGAACTATGTTATTCATTGCATTCATGCTATCACTATTGCTATAATCAACCACAAAGTTCCTCGGATTGTAGCCTATTTCCCCCGCACTCCTGAGGCGACCTTTTATGCTACCTTCCGGAACTGCTTGCATGGGCTCACTTCCCATTCCCTTTCCCGTGCCCTTTGGACGGCCACGTCCCCGCTTGGTCGTCTTGTCCGAGAGTAATTGCATCCCCTGACTAACCTGCTCATCTAACCGACTAATGCGACTAGTAATATTGTCCGGCCCAAGAGCGGACAAATCCTTGTTACCTTCATGCGAAACACCCCCGCTTTTGTCCAAAGTTGGGTCATGTTCGAGAGCAACAGCAGTTTCGTCAATAATCGGTTTGTTCAAACCCGTGCCATCCGGAGCCTCCATCTCCAAAGTTTCCTCCACATCAGAGTCCTCCTCGTTAATGACCAAGTCACTATCTTTAATCACATCTTTATTCCCCTGAATCGGAACCAGTATTTTGTCCAACAAATCCGGCTCAGATAAATGAACCCCGAAAGACGGTCCAGAAATAGGATCCACGCCCGTATCCAAACAAGTCTCCGCATTATTCTCCAAGTCCAGAGCCTGAAATGCATTTCGTGTCTCGACCGCCTCTTTCTGAAGAACCGGAACAACAATCTGTTTTTTTACCGCCTGTTCGGCAATCTTTGACCAAGCCGCAGCAGGTTTAGCTGCCGATTCCGTCGGAGCAACCTGCTGCTGCTTCTTCAAAGTGGCAGCCTCCTGCATATTTGCAGCCTGTTCATTTGAGGTAATCGCCGCCTGCCAATGCGGCCCATTGTTAGCCTTGTCATTGACAGTGTCATTCTGCTCACTCATCCCCCCAAACTTCGACTTGCGGCATCTATCGGGGGAGTGTCCCGTAATCTTGCAACGACCACAATAAAGAGGGAGATTTTCGAAAACAAACTCAATATGAAAAGAAAAATCCTCCATATCAATAAGAAGAGTATTAGGAAGAGGGTGAGACATATCTATTTCAACAAGAATACGGGCGAAATGTCCAAAATCTCTACCTGCCGAAGCACCATCGATCTTTAGAGGATGGCCCAAGTAACGACCAATTCCAGAGATAATTTGTGGATTCCAATACTCGATAGGAAGAAAATGAATTCGCACCCAAACATTAGCCAAGTGAGAGTTTTCTTTGAATGGATCAAAGTTGCGAGTCCACTCTCGGAGCCGAAGAAGACCCTTTGACAACTCCCAGATCACCTTTGCCTTTGCCGTAGCTTTATCAGTTGCTGTAGTAAAACGGAGCGTGTAAAATCCCTTTCCCAGCGGAATCAGTTGCCAGTCAGAATTTATACCCCAAATCTGTTGAAGCTCCGATTTCAACTCCATAGTTGAACGTGGCTTATCGCCTTTCCCCAGCAGAAGTCGTCCTGTTAGTGCATGCTCAAAAGCTTGGACCTCCTTTAAATATAAAGCCTTAGGAATTTTGAGAGAGAATTGATCTCCTTCCTTTGTTGGACGCAAATCATGAAAAACATGAGCAGCTAAATCTTGCCGTTTAACGGGCCGCTTAACAGTAGCACTGGCATAAGAAATCCTAGCGTTATCGGCCACGCTAGGATTTACAGAATTCATATCAACTGCCGTGCAATCGGCATCACAAGGTTTTGTGGCCGATGTCTTCCCAGCGGCATCCTGGGCCTCTGTAGTCTTCACCGCGCTGTTACCAACCGTGACAGATATAGATCGAGCAGAAGAAGATGAATGTTTAGGGTGTTCAAAATTCGCAGAAACAGAGGGGAGATTTAGGAATCCCTTATCTTGAGTTCCGGCTGACGAGGTGGCCCGAGTAGCCGAATGAGTCATGGAGTTAAAGCTTGATGGAGGAGTTCTTGAAGCTCCCTTATCATGAGCTCCGGCCGGCGAGGCTGCCGGAGCAGCAGGATGATGATCCAGTCCGGTGGCGGCTAGGGTCGGCGCTGATGCTCGTTGGCGGCGGAGCTCAAGGAGGTGCGCAGCCGCCTCGCTCAGGAGCAGCCCGTCGTCCGTACGTCGCTTCTCAGGATGGTGCGCGGCTGCCCCATCTGCTGCTGCTCGGTCCAACCGGCGAAGATGCTGAACGGCGAGCTCTCTCGGCGATGAGGCGGAGCGGCGACTGCTGCTGGATCGGCGAGCGGATCGGCGATGAATCTCGACTCTTCCACTACTGCTGCTGGATCTCTCTCCAGCCTCTCCGGCACGCCGATCTTGATGGAGGCGCTGTGGAGGAGCTGGAGGCGCTGCTCTCGTCAAGTCAGAGATGAACAGTGCAGATTGCGAATGAAAAAGATGGATGAACAGTAGAGCGCTGCTCTCGTCTGACTTTATTGGAGCGGGAGATTTCTTTTAGATATGAACAACCATTTCTCGACCCAAAATCTAAAGTGGTGGTGGGACACTGTTCGCTATTATTTTCACCACGCCGCAAGTATACGGTGTAGTTGCAACATAGGGAAGCAAGGTCGTATTCCACAAGGATTAGTAGTCAAATTCTAGTGATTACCTTAAGTCATTATGCTATAGCTATTTAGACTAAACGATGGAGTGATTGGTTTGATTATCTACTAATTACTTAACAAGTGCAAAGACAAATAAAACCAAATAAGCAAGTGGATTAATAAGATGATTAAGGCGATTTAGGGACTAGGCATCGATGATTAAGCAAAAGACTTCAATTATAGCTCAATATTAATCTTGACAATCCTAATTATCTAGAGTGATCTCCCAACTAGTTCTAGCCCCCTTCCGGACGACTAGAGCGGTAGATTACGGGTCATAGTTGCCGTCCCCGGTCAACTTCTAACCTATAACTCCCAAAAGCACACAAAGATCGACATACTCTCACCCAACTCTCAACCTCCCGGTTATCGAATTGATATGTTTCAAACACCTTATCTATTGCAATTATCCTCTCCCGATTCAAAGTGCAAATTAGAAATGCATAGAATGTGGCCAACAATCCATACAAGAAATAAATCAAGGGTTTGAAAAGATAATGTGCAAATGAACAAACAAGATTTATATTGAGCATAAATAATCAATCCATTACAATAATCATCTAGCCTAATCCCCAAATCAAAGAGAAATTTAGCCTAACATGTTCAAACACAACAAACCAAAATCAAAGAAATACATAAATGAAAGAGAGAGTAAGAAGTGACAAATCCTATTAATGAGCTTTCTTCAATCTTCTCTCCTCTTCAATGCCTTCAATCTTGGTAAAAGATGTGGTAATGGAGGCTAGGGTTTGGTGTGAATGAATTGGGGAAGATGGAAATGGGTGAGTATGAGGTTGGGGATGATGAATAATGTGAGGAAAAGGGGGAGAAATGGGTTTAAGGGCTGAAAAACGCGACTCCGCTCTTTTCCCGCGGTCATGGCCCGCGCCCGTGGTGCTCAAACGTGGGCAAAACTCAGGGAACCCGCGGTCCCGCCCCGCGGCCGCGGGTGGTGACCGCGGTACACCCCTGGAATTGGGAACAGCTGACCCGCGGTCCCACCCCGCGGCCGCGGGTGGTGACCGCGGGGTACTGGGCGTATTGCGCAGTCCGCTCGTTTTGCTCCGTTCTCCCTCGTCCGGACTCGGATTTGGTCGCCGTTTGCGCTCACGGATTCCTCTCGAGACGTACTTCAATCTCATATCTTCAAAATCCTCCAATGAATCATTGAGGTTTCCTGAAATTGCTCCAAAACTACACCAAGATATCAAATCTTTATAAAACTAAATATTCGGGCACAAACAAGCATTCACAAGCAAAACATGAAGGGAAATGACAACAAAACATGTGGAATTGAGGTACGAAAACCATGTTTGTCAACCCCCCAAACTTAAAGTGTTGTTTGTCCCCAAACGACGAAGAGAAGAGAAATAAAAGTAAACAAACATGTGAGCATGAATTGGTGTCATTTCAAGGGCTTCAAATTTTACAAAAAATCTTTCAAAAGTGCATCACAAGTAGAAATGCATTCCAAGAAGTCACAAGTGATAATGAGTTCAATATTATAACCTCCAAGCTTGAATCCTAACAAAGTGGATGTTTCAATGACGCACTCAACTCTCAAGTGTTTAGAATGGACGTGTTTGCACTCAAATTGAAACAAGTATGCAATCTACCATAAGCTTGCCATTTATCCTAACTCTCTATACTTCAATGTGTTATAAATAAAGATCAACAAGGGCTTTTCTTTAGGTTGCAATGAGAGCTCTTTGGTGAGGTGAGGTGTTTATAGGCAAAGTGACTCATATCCCATACAATTTCCAAATTGAATAAGTCATATTCACCATTGTTCTTTTCTAATCAATCAACCAATATCCCCACATTTCTTCTTTTTCACCCTATGAATACTTATCAAGACCATGATTCAAAAGGCAAATCAATCCCCTTTATACTTCTTTTATTCAACATTTCTTTTTGCTTTTCTTTTTCTTTTCTTTTCTTTTGGAGCTCATAGGGGACTAGTGATTTTCACTCAATCAAAGTTAGACAAGTAATTTCAATCATTTCTCATACATTTTCATCAAAGTAACCACTAACAATCTAAGTTCTACCCATCATTGGTTAATTCAAAGAAAGGCTATAAGGCACAAAGATGGTAAACTAGGATCGCATGAGAATTTGGACACAATTTAAGTCAAGTGGCTAACAAGGATGGCCTTAAATCACTTCAATATTAACAACACATCTACTTTTATTTTCAAGAGAGGACTCATGGCAAGTTCTAGAGATCAACACACATGCTCAAATGATTTACACTCAAGAACAAAATGAGATTGTAAATGTATGACAATCAAAGGCTCAATTCTCACAAGCTCATTTTCTTTTTCAAGTTCTTGGAGGTACAACATTTAGCTCACTTGTCACAAGTTCAAACTTTTCATGCATAATCCACAAGTGATACACACAATTTTTCCAAAAAACGATTCATATCATAAGCCCAATGACATTCAATCAGCATCACAAAGTTTGATACAATTATCCCAAGCAAAACAAAAACAAAAATATCAACCCAACTAACTCTCAAGCTTTCATTTATTCAACAATAACAAAAACAAGACAACAATACTAAAACAAACAAAAACAAGTAAAGCTTAAGATAGATGAGACAACTAATCCATCTCTCCCCTCCCCCCAAACTTATTTCACACAAAGTGAAAATGAGTTTGGAAGAAAAGAGAAGGAGAAGTTGTCTCGGACTCACAAAAAAAAACTAACATATAAAAAAAAAAAAAATAATAAACCATACAAAAATTAAAGGGTACCTTGTTGGGGTGCCTCCCAACTAGCGCTTAGTTTAACGTCATGAGCTAGACGTCTCCATGATGGTGTTATGGCTCGGGGGTGGTTCCAACGAACACTTCAACTTTTGGTTTCAAGGGCAAAAATGCCTTGATTCTTTCCTTCTCAACCACAAAGGTTCTTTCATCCTTCTTTCTCAATTCAATTGCTCCATTGTTGAAAACCTTGTTGATTTTGAAAGGACCCGTCCATTTTGATCTTGGCTTTTCCGGAGGTAGTGATTGACGGAAGGTGAGGAGAAGGACTTCATCATCGGGTGCAAACTCCCGTTTTTGCATCATTTCGTCATTAGCACTTGTTATCCTCTCCTTGTAGAGGCTTGACTTCTCAAATGCGTGATACTCATCTAACTCTTTGAGTTGGAGTACACGGTCTTGCCCCATTGGATGTATCTCATTCTCACCAAAGAATGCATACTTCAAGTGTGTGGGGAGAAGCTTCAACTCCAAGCCTTGGGCTTCCTCCTCTTTCCTTTCTCCCTTCAATTTTTCTTTCATGTTGATGCAAGGTTCAATCACTTGCATCAATTTGCATTCCTCCACTCTCATTCTTTCTTCCCCATCTTTGTGCTTGGGAGCTTTGTGGATTGAGAAGGTAACACTCTCATCATTCACTCTCAATGTGAGCTTGCCCTTTGCAACATCAATTAGGGCCCTCCCCGTCGCCAAGAATGGACGTCCAAGGATCAAAGGTACATCCTTGTCCTCAACCATATCCAACACCACAAAATCCACCGGAAAAATGAATTTGTCAACCCTCACCAAGACATCCTCCACTATCCCTTTTGGATATGAAACGGAACGGTCCGCCATTTGCAAAGCAATCGTGGTTGGCTTAATGGTTCCTATTTCAAGCTTGTTGAAGATGGAGAGAGGCATCAAATTTATGCTTGCTCCCAAATCACACAAGGCCTTTCCAAAACGACCATTTCCAACATCACATGGGATAGTAAAGCTCCCGGGATCCTTGATCTTGATGGGTAGCTTCTTTTGAAGAATGGCACAACATTCTTCGGTGAGGTTGACCGTCTCAAATTCTTCTAATTTCTTCTTCTTGGATAGAACTTCCTTGAGAAATTTTGCATACTTGGGCATTTGTTGCAAAGCTTCAACAAGGGGGATGTTGATGTGTACTTTCCGAAATATCTCAAGGAATTTAGAGAACTCACTCTCCACATTTTTCTTTTGAAGTCTTTGAGGGAATGGAATTGGTGGGCAATAAGGTGGTGGTGCCTTGTACACATCTTTCTCCTTCTCCTTATCGCCTTGCATTTTTGAGGAAATGTTCTCATCATTGTTCTTGACTTCCGGAGGTATCTTGGACTCTTCAAGTATCTTCCCACTTCTTATAGTGATAGCCTTGCAATGTTCTTTTGGATTCACAACGGTGTTACTCGGAAATTGCCCCTTTTGATGTTGGTTGCTTAAGGATTCAGCAATTTGTCCCACTTTCATCTCAAGCATTTTCAATTGGGTTGCTTGAGCCTCTAACCTTTCGTCGGTTCTTGTCATGTGGGCTTGAGTGGCCGTCATGAATTTCATTAAGATCTCTTCAAGGTTGAGCTTCTTCTCTTCCTTGATCATGCCATCACTCACCGCAAATCCGGGCGGTGGTTGCAAGAAGTTATTGGGATTACCATAGGCAAGATTTGGGTGGCGATTTGTTTGAAATCCTTGATTGTATTGCCCTTGCCCTTGGCCTTGATAACCACCTTGATGTGAAGGCCGGAAATTCCCTTGGCCTCGGTTGTTGTTGTTGTTGATGTAGTTCACATCCTCGAAGCTAGTTTGTTCTTCAACCACGGGCTCTACCCTTGATATTGACATAGCATCAATCTTGTTATTCATGGCGGTCAATTGAGCTGTCAAAAGAGCTATCGGATCCGAGCTTGTTGTAGCCGCCACCTTCTTCAAAATAGTCCTCTCCCCCGGAAATTGGTAGCTATTGGCGGCCAAGTTTTCTATGATGTGGGTGGCCTCCTCGTGGCTCTTCTCCAACAATGCTCCATTGGCCGATGCATTCATGTCTCTTTGCATCTCACCACTACACCCGGTATAGAATGAGCAAATAATGGTGTTTTGATCCAAACCATGGTTGGGACACTTCCTTATCATCTCTTTGAATCTCTCCCAAGCTTCATAGAAGGTCTCTCCATCGAATTGATGAAATTGGACAATGTCCTTCTTCATCTTCATTGTCTTACTTGGAGGGAAGAACTTGATAAGGAACCTTTGAGCCATTTTCTCCCATGTAGTGATGGAACCAATCTCTAAAGATTGATACCATGTCTTGGCCATGCCCCTTAGTGAGAAGGGAAAGAGTCGGAGTCGAATGGCATCCTCCGGAACTCCATTTATCTTGATAGTATCGCATATCTCCAAGAAATTGCCGAGATGTCCATTCGGGTCATCTTGAGAAAGACCGGCGAATTGATTTTGTTGCACCATGTTGATGAGGGCCGGCTTGAGCTCAAAATTATTGGCATTGATTCTCGGGGCATGCACTCCCACTTGTTGGACCACGGGTTGGAACATATTGCTAATAGGTGGTGGTGGTGGTGCATTCCTTTGAGCCTCTTGCTCATTGATTTGCCCTTGCATGTCCTCCAATTGCCTTTGGAGTTGACGGATTAAATCGAAATTTTCCGCCATAGCTTCCTCCAACTCTCTATCTCTTCTTGTTCTTGCTTTGTTGTGTCGGCAAAAAGCTTCAACCTCAAGGTCTATAGGTATAAGAGGTGCACCTTTAGACCTTGTATTCATACACTACCTATCAACCAACAAGAACAAAGAGTCAAATCACAATCTTAAAATAGAAAACAAAAATTAAAGCAAGTAAAATGTCTAAAGTAGTTAAGCACAATGAAGCAAAATATCACAAGCAAAGAAACTAAACTAATCCCCGGCAACGGCGCCAAAAACTTGTTCGCTATTATTTTCACCACGCCGCAAGTATACGGTGTAGTTGCAACATAGGGAAGCAAGGTCGTATTCCACAAGGATTAGTAGTCAAATTCTAGTGATTACCTTAAGTCATTATGCTATAGCTATTTAGACTAAACGATGGAGTGATTGGTTTGATTATCTACTAATTACTTAACAAGTGCAAAGACAAATAAAACCAAATAAGCAAGTGGATTAATAAGATGATTAAGGCGATTTAGGGACTAGGCATCGATGATTAAGCAAAAGACTTCAATTATAGCTCAATATTAATCTTGACAATCCTAATTATCTAGAGTGATCTCCCAACTAGTTCTAGCCCCCTTCCGGACGACTAGAGCGGTAGATTACGGGTCATAGTTGCCGTCCCCGGTCAACTTCTAACCTATAACTCCCAAAAGCACACAAAGATCGACATACTCTCACCCAACTCTCAACCTCCCGGTTATCGAATTGATATGTTTCAAACACCTTATCTATTGCAATTATCCTCTCCCGATTCAAAGTGCAAATTAGAAATGCATAGAATGTGGCCAACAATCCATACAAGAAATAAATCAAGGGTTTGAAAAGATAATGTGCAAATGAACAAACAAGATTTATATTGAGCATAAATAATCAATCCATTACAATAATCATCTAGCCTAATCCCCAAATCAAAGAGAAATTTAGCCTAACATGTTCAAACACAACAAACCAAAATCAAAGAAATACATAAATGAAAGAGAGAGTAAGAAGTGACAAATCCTATTAATGAGCTTTCTTCAATCTTCTCTCCTCTTCAATGCCTTCAATCTTGGTAAAAGATGTGGTAATGGAGGCTAGGGTTTGGTGTGAATGAATTGGGGAAGATGGAAATGGGTGAGTATGAGGTTGGGGATGATGAATAATGTGAGGAAAAGGGGGAGAAATGGGTTTAAGGGCTGAAAAACGCGACTCCGCTCTTTTCCCGCGGTCATGGCCCGCGCCCGTGGTGCTCAAACGTGGGCAAAACTCAGGGAACCCGCGGTCCCGCCCCGCGGCCGCGGGTGGTGACCGCGGTACACCCCTGGAATTGGGAACAGCTGACCCGCGGTCCCACCCCGCGGCCGCGGGTGGTGACCGCGGGGTACTGGGCGTATTGCGCAGTCCGCTCGTTTTGCTCCGTTCTCCCTCGTCCGGACTCGGATTTGGTCGCCGTTTGCGCTCACGGATTCCTCTCGAGACGTACTTCAATCTCATATCTTCAAAATCCTCCAATGAATCATTGAGGTTTCCTGAAATTGCTCCAAAACTACACCAAGATATCAAATCTTTATAAAACTAAATATTCGGGCACAAACAAGCATTCACAAGCAAAACATGAAGGGAAATGACAACAAAACATGTGGAATTGAGGTACGAAAACCATGTTTGTCAGACACCCAAAAAATCTATACATATATAAAACGAGAAGTAAATGTAAATAAATTCAATTGCAAGGATATAATTGGAAATTTTGAAAAACAAATCCTACAAAACCGCCGACATTTTGTTTCCTACAAAATTAGAATTGTTGTTTGATCTTAATCTCTAAACCAAATTAACTCATTATTAATAATTAACCGTTTAAGAAAATATTGACTAATAACAATATTAATGATGGTTAAAAAAAATTAATGATTGCCATTTTTTCCAAACAATATTAAAAGCCGTTTCTTTTAAAATTATTATATTGCAAAATATTTATTGATATTTTTAAAAAATGTAAATTATTTTATAACTTTTTTACCATTATTTTTAATTTATTATTTCCTCTCATTTATTGCATAATTTTTTCTTCCTTTCTGCAGTTGTGTAATTTTGTCTAGGAGACTAGGACAAAGTATACATTATGCATCTTATAAAACACGAGATCATATAGAGACCTTTAATTTGATACTTATATGATAAAAATAATGAATTTAGAATAACCAAGTTATGACAATTTAAATTTTATATATTTAATATTTTAATCTTTTATTGTATTTTTTATAGCTAAGACCATTGACATGCTTAACGTCTTTGTAATTTTTACTTTAGTTTCCCTTTCTCTATTTAATTAATGACATTTCGACTTTTAGGGGGGTGTATTCGTTGTGGATTTCCACAGACTTTAAAAAGTCTATGGATTTTAAATTCCATGGAATTCACATAGATTCCAGACGACTTTCAAAGAATTCGTGGTTGGATTTCACCCCGATTTTCACAGATTTTCGAAGAATTTGGGGGATAATTCTTGAATTGAAATCCATGATGCCAACGCACGCTGAAACCCAGCACCGCTGGAAACCCAGCGAGCGCTGGGACCAAATAAATGCTATATAAAGGGCCAGCGAGCGCTGATGCCCTAATTTCATTCTTCTCCTCTCCAGAGCCGCTCCAAAACCTCCCCCCCCAAAAATCACCTTCAACTACAATTTTTCCATACCAGTACCCTCTAAAATCACCTTCAACGATATAATGGTCCGAACGAAGAACGTAAACGTCGTAGAGGGGAGCTTACTTTGAGCCAAAGGTATGAATGTCCATTTGAATTGCAAAGCGAATTAGAGGGAGAAATATTTAAGAAATTTAACGAGAACTATATTACTCATCCGCATTACTTTGATTGGGAGTTGATTACTGATTTGAATCTTGAGGAGCAAGTTGAGTTGTATTTGCAAAATCTAGGGATGAAAGAATATACTAAAAATATTGATTTTTCTGGGTATGATCCTTTATGTTATGAGTTCATGACTACTGTGGAAATGGCTGGTGATATGAAATGGATTAAAGCTAGGATGTATGAGCGAGAGTATCGCATTAGTTTGGCTAGAATGAAAGCTGTTTTTGGTTTCAGTATTGGTGGATTATCTGATAAAACTCGGGGATGGAATGTTAATCAAGCGTGGAATCGATTGACTGACTGTGATAAACTCCTCTATGAGCGGACCTCTACTTTCATCAACTCCTATTGTCCTAGCATCAGTAGCACTGCCCACTCCAATTGCGTTTCTTCCTACAGCTACACCGTTTCCAACAGCAAGCCTCAATTCATCATAATCCGAAAAACTCCCAGTGCGTAAGTATGCATCTTTTGGGTGAGCCTAAAAACATAAATAAGAAAATTATTAATTAACTATATTATTTAAATTAAATTGTGTTTAAAAAATAATTGATAACAAATTTACCTCTATATACGCATCCCATACTTCATCTGGGGCCGTGAATTTTTTGGTGTCGTTGTCATAACCAAAACCAGAGTTAAACTTCAACAGTGTTGAATACGCATTCCAACGGCTCTTAAACCATTTGATACGACTTTGGTAGTGATTATAATTTTTATTGGACCTAAGTTTTTCATTGAGAACATGCAATATCCTTTCCTCTACTGTTGCTTTGCTAAATATACCACTATTATCGCGCCATCCCCTAATTGCAGATTCAGCCAGAATTCGTAACAAGGCATCACTTTGTTCCTGCGTCCATGCTTCATACACTGCCCTTTTTTTGGAATCTTGTGGTTGAGAGTCTCCCATAATAATATTACTAAACTCCGAACAGTACTATATGAATGAATAAAAATAAAAAATAAAAAACATCAACAAAAAACTAAAATCAACTCACATGCAATAGAAACACAGCATACAGTTGCTAACAATTTATGAAGATACAAGATTCATGCTATAGAAAAATTGCATAATTAAAATATTATGAAGATATAAAATTTAAGAAAAAAATACCTGGCTAAAAGCTAAAGTAGAACCCTGAACTTGTCTTCTGTTTTGAAGGGGTGGTAGGCGTCCGAATGTGAGAGTTTTGAAGGGGTGGTAGGCGTCCGAATGTGAGAGGCTAAAAAAATCGAAGAGGGGTATTTAAAGGCGTTGCTGGGCTGGGCTGCCTGGGCCCAACGACCGCTGCAACCCAGCGGCCGCTGGGAACCCAGCGCATGCTCAAACCCAGCGAGCGCTGGCCTTCTCAACGTATGCTGAGCTCAGGCGCTCGCTGGCTTCTTGGCCGCGGGCGCTGGAACTCAGCGCACGCTCAAAATTCCATGGATTTCAATTCTCGTGGTTCTTGGACGGATTTCGTCGTGTGTATTTTTTGGATGAAATCCATGAAAGTCATTCTGGATTTGAAGTCAATGGAATAACGAATACACCTAGATTTGTATGGATTTTAAAAAGTCTGAAACGAATACACCCAGATTTATATGAACTTTTAAAAGTCGGGAACGAATACACCCAGATTTCTGCAGACTTTTAAAAGTCTGGAACGAATACACCCAGACTTTTAAAATCCATAGAAATCTATTAAACTCCACAACTAATACACCCCCCTTAGATTATATAGTCCTATTTATTTTAAAAAGAAAATTACAAAATTGTCATGTTGCAAAAGGATGTTTTTCAACATTAATAATTTATCCATATTTATTAAATTGATTAATGATTTCTTAAAATCAATTAATATATGTATAAATAGAAGAATATGTAAATAGATTTATTTTCTTAAGAAAACAAATTTATTTAGAAGGATATAATTGAAAGTTTACAATAAAATGTGTAATTAGACGTTTTCAATTAAATTATCTAATGCACAAATAGCCAACAATTTTATATCATCACACGCGTAATACAAATACTTCAACTATCTAATGCTCAAACTAAATTTACGTTTATTTCCAAAAAAAAAAGAATAAAAGAATTCATTCGTCCAACTAATAATTAAGGCACATTGACTCATCATTTTTCTTTTTCTTTTTATTTGCATGGATCATTTTCTTCTTCGTGTGTAAATGAGTTCTAAATAAAATATGCAATATGTCTATTAAATGAAAATTTATAAAAAGAGGTTTAATTTAGGGTTAATAGCCAAAAAATACACGAACTTTCACCAAATTTGCAAATTGCACATGACCTTCAAAATTGGCCTCAGAATACATGACCTTTTAATTTAATCGCGCTTTCCCCCCGCGTTGACCAACACATGCTCCACTGTTGACGTGGCTCCCGGAATTTGCCTACGTGGTCGACCGGCGATGGTAAGAATACGACGTCGTTTATTACTTACAATTTAACACACTGAACGACGTCGTATTGTGACATTATGCGAATTAATATAAGAAATTAGGGTTCGAGCTCTTCCTCTCTACAATTAGGGTTCTTGCGCCTAAAATGGAAGCTCTCCCGATTTGTGAAATGGCATCGAATTGAAGGGATAAACGCGGATCGAGAAGAAAGAAGGCAGATCGATGAAGAATAATGAGTCATTCGCGAAGTTCTTCATCAATTGAGAGGTCGAGTAAAGGCGTTGAAAGGAGATGTTTTCATAAATTACCTGCGATTATGAAAACTTCTCACACTGAGAAGAATCCAGAGAGGAGGTACGTTGAATGTGGACAGAGAGATGGCGAGGATTGTCGTTATTGGGATTGGGTCGATCCGGAGCTAACACCATATTACAAGCTCTGTTTTAACAAATTGAGAAATGAAAGAGATGCTGCAATCGTCGAATTGGAGGGTATGATGTGTGAAAAATACAGTGGGTATGAAGGTGATGGAGTTGAAGCCCTTGAGTCCATGGTAAACAAGAAAGATATGCCAAGTTCAGTGGAAGCAAGGTTCAAAGCAATGGAATGTAGACTTAGAATTCTCACTTTTTCTTTGATTGTTGTGGTAATTATGTTTATGTATTCTAAGATGTAATTTTCCCTTTGTTAATGAATGAAGAAGCATGCCCTTGAATGTAGTTTATCTTTCATTCTTCATTGATTCATCCATTCAGAAGCTATTCAAAGACAATGAATTTACATAAAGATTGACAAAGATACACAAACTTAACCAAAAGTGTCATCTCCATTCATTCATCATTTCAGATTCAAAAGTTCCAAAAAAAGGTTATAATGTACAGAAAGATGGAATAGTTTTATGTTTATCCAACACTGACATTCAAAAGCCTAGATTCAAAAGCAAATCAAAAGTTGTTGTAGTCTTCAATCACTTGTTAATGCTCTCTTGTGTAGCTGAGCATTCCAACAATGTGCTTCCTGACGGTTGATTGCTTGCAACACTGTCGGCTGCACCACCTCGAGCGCTTCCTCTTGCACCACCCCGAGCTCTTCCTCTTGCACCACCCCTTGGTCTTCCTCTTCCTCTGCCACCTGATTCTCCTCCGTGGGTGGTATGGGTGACACCCCTTTGATCAGATGTCTGCAAGAATTAGTGTCAGCAAGAGTTAACATATCATCATACACATATGCTAAAATAATTGAAGAGTAATGACATAAAAGTACCCTAAAGTATTGGTTGCCACTGCCCTCACTGATATAGAGTCCAGCACCCCTAATTGCAATTGCCTTCTCCATGGCAATCTGCTTTTGCTCTGCCTTGGACATCACAGGCATCTTCCCCTTGTCCTTTGTTGTAGCCTCATTCTTCTTAGGCCTCCCCTTTGCTCCCTTTTCTTTTGTTGGCTTCTCGACCTTCTCCTTCTTACAGCCCCTTGTGTTATGACCACGCTCACCACAGTTACCACAAGTCATTACTAGCCCTTTTCTTTTCAGCCTATTAGGATTTTTGGGATCAACCTCATGGGGATCCCTAATCCTATTCTTCTTAGGCCGCCCAGTCATGTTCTTCACTGTTGGAGGCTTAATCACACTACCCTCACACTGTGGCCAACGCAATGGACCATTCAGTGGCTCCAATGCATATTTATAAGCCTGCAAATACTTGGAAACTGTGTAATACTCATGCACAAAGTTAGATGCATCATCATTCAAGTACTTAATGGCAACAATGTACATGTCCTCTGTATACCATGTGTGCAAGGTATACCAGTAAGCTCCCAGACTCTGCATGTACATGTCCTCTGTGGAATATTGACAACATATTTCTCACCCTCATCATCTACCTCAAACTTATCTCCAAGTGCAGGTATAGTGTTCATGTTCCTAGACTGAAACTTCATTTTCTCAAGTTTTTTGTTGATCATAGGACAAAGCCTATCAGAACCCACTACCATATCATGTAATTTTTTCACTTGCCTCATCATAAGGGCTGTTCTGATCTCTTCCATACAGTGTATCAAGTGTTTTCCCCTAGCACTAAGTATCCAGCCATTGAAAGTCTCACTTATATTATTGTCTACCATGTCCGAACAAGGTTTGCAAGATAGAAAGGCCTTACAGAATTTCGAAGTGTCCCTCTCAATGAAGCTCTGGTAAGCTCCAACACTCTCAGCCTTCATCTCCTCAAGCACCTTCTTGTATTGTTGTTCGGTTGTAGCTCTGACAGCCTTCCAAAATATTGTCTTCAAAGTTGCTCCTTTATTGTCTTTCTTCCAATTCATGTAGATGTGGCGGGCACAATTCCGATGCTCTGCCCTTGGAGCATAATTGCTCACAGCATTCATCAGCCCCTGTTATTTGAAAAATACAAGTGTGAATGCATATTACAAGTTGAATGCATAAGTTGTTAAAATAGGTTGAAAGATTGCTTACTTTCTGTTGATCACTGATGAAGGTGTAGTTTTCACCACTGCCGATCTCGAGATCATCTACTCGCTTGACAAACCAACTCCAATTCACCTCGTTCTCAACACTGACCACTCCCCATGCTATTGGGAACATCTGATTGTTCCCATCCTTTCCAATAGCACACATCAAGATCCCACCCAAGTAAGTCTTTAAAAAACATCCATCTAAGCCTATCAATGGTCTACAACTCTCTTTAAAACCTTTCCTCAATGCAGAATGACATATGTACAGGCCCTTGAATACCCCATCACTGCCCACAACAACATCAAATGTGCCCTCTCCATCAACTCTTTTCAGTTCAGCTATGTATCTCCTAAGAGATGCATAGTGCTCTTCAACCGACCCTTTGACAATCTTTAATGCATGTTTCATTGCTTTATATAACCTATCCCTGCCAACATCGACTGCAAATCTATCAGCTATGTCTCTCCTCAATTCACTAACATCCCAATTAGGTTTTACTCTGAACACTGGCAGGTACTTATTAGCTATCTATTTAGAACTTAATAACTTGTTCTTTGTAGCCCTCTTACAGGTATGTTCCCCCTTGTATGACTTAATCATGAATGCTGCATCCTTAGACACAACAGACGCATACACCCTCCACAGACATGGTGGCTTGCAGATAGCCTCACATTGGTCTTTAGACACTCTTCTAAATCTAATGAACCAACCATTAGCTATTGCCCAACTTGTTAAAGCTGCCTTACATTGCTTCCCATCTTCAAATCTAAGGCCTAGCTTAAGGTCTAGGTCTTTGTCATCTGCCTTTGGGTCATACCTATTTTTTTTTTCTTAGGCTGCCCTTCACCATCACTCTCAGAGGAAATAATCTCATCACCATATTCCTCATAATCTGACTTGTTCTCTTCCTCATTAACAGGATTACATGTCTTAAGCAAATCCCCTACCCATGAGCTAGGACCTGGACCTGTTTCCCTCTGCTTTTTCTTAACAGCCACATAGCCTTCATCCTCTAAACCCTCCATGTTATCATCATCTAAACCCTCCCTGTTATCATCATCTGCATCATCACTTTCTTCAGCATTAGAGGGCAGATACTCTTCCTCTGAGTCAGTTGTTAATCCTCCATCATACCTTTCAAGCACCCAATCCCCTCCACTTAAATCTATAGTAGGCAAGTTTGACAATAAGTCCTTAAGAGAAGGCTCATATGTCCCCTCTTCAGCATCTTCCCCTTCCCCAGCATCTCCCTGATCATCTTCCCCTTCCCCAGCATCTCCCTCAGCATCTTCCCCATCATCTCCCTGATCATCTTCCCCTTCCCCAGCATCTCCCTGATCAACTGCCCCAGCATCACCCTCATCAACTGCCCCAACATCACTTTTCCTAATCCCCCCCTCCACAAAAACGCTAACAACTCTATTAACATCTGTAAGAAAACCCAACATATCCATCACCTCTTTATCGGTTTTGATTACCCTAAATACATATGATTTAGGTTCGACATAGACTAACTTAGCCCATCCAGAATAACCCAAACTCTCCACTAAATTCTTCAAATAAAAAAAAAACCAAACTTATCTACATTAAGGTCATGAAACCCTACCTTTTTACCCCACCATAAGCATCAAAGCCCTGAACTTCACGAAACTCTCCACCATGATGAACGAATAGTGAGAAGTTATCACTGCAATGTAAAAGCGAAAAAAAATCATTTTCCAAACCCTAACCGATTGCGAAATACAACAATTAAGAACTATCTAATATCACACTTGAAATTCGCGATTTTACGAACATACCTTCCACCCATGTTATCACACTCTGAAATCCACCTTCTATCTTCCTTCGATTTCAGACGTGCTCTTCAAACGTATCTCTTTGCCTTCGTAGCTTGTTCGTTGTCGGAATAGTTGAAGAAATTGCTTCGATTTTTCTTGGATTTGCCTAAAACCCCTTCGACGTTCTATCTTCCCTCCAAATTCAACCGTAAGTGTAAAAGGTGGTGCATCAAAGGAGATGAAGGTTGTGTTAGAAAAAACGACGATGTTTTCTACTCTTTTTTTGCCAGCGTGTATAACTTAGCCACGTAATGTCCACATAATCACCGGTCAAACTTGGCTCTGATCGGAAATCTCGTCGGGGGAAAATCGCGATTAAATTAAAAGGTCATGTATTCTGAGGCCAATTTTGAAGGTCATGTGCAATTTGCAAATTTGGTGAAAGTTCGTGTATTTTTTGGCTATTAACCCTTTAATTTAATATATCATATGTATAAACTGAATTTAAAATGAATATGTTATAAAAGTTTAAATTTTCAGCATATTGGTTGAATGAAACAACTTTTTATTTTTATTTTTTAGAATTTTCTTTTTATAGGGTTAGGATCATGTGAGAACTCATCTTTTTGTGAAAACGAAAAATCATGAACAAATACATAAAATACTTGAACAAATTATGAACATTGTTGTTCACATGACACATGAACAACAATATTCATGTCTTACTGTTGAACAACAATTTGATCTTCCCAAATCAATGGCTGTGATTTTTTTTTTCGTTCTCACAAAAATATGTGGTTCTCACAGGATATTTTGAAAGTTGAGACTACTACAACACTTAACATTTTGTTGTTTTTCTCATTGTTATTTTTATTTATTTATGATATTCCAATTTTTCGTATTATGTAGTTTTATTTGTTTACATTGAAAATTTGTTAAAATAATACAATTTCACTATTATTATAAAAAAAAAGCAATATTATATTATATTATGTTATATGTGTAGCTCACGCAAGTCTAAAATCATAATCACCGCGCATCGCGCGGGAGATACACTAGTAGTATTAAATGCTTAATTTTATTTTTAAATTTGGGTTGGATCATTTAAAATGGGACAATCCAAAATAAAAATTGGATCATTTGAAATGGGACGGAGGAAGTAAATACTAGTATAATATTATTGACTTTACCACTTCAAAAATTATGCAATGAAGATGGAATTGTTTAATCCGAAAGCATATAAATCATATGTAATTCACAATTTGGGGGGCTATATCTTATACTAATATAAAAAGAGCTTTAGCACAACATATGAATTACCTATTTTATCTTATATTTTACTTTAAGTTTATTTTTTGTATATTATATATTGATGTTTCCAATCATACGAAATCAGCCGCCAATGAATTTTTCATATATATCGAAATTAGGAGCCAATGATTTAGTTTGGCTTAGTTGTAGTATATTTGATATATATCTAATTATTTTTATATTTGAGTTGAATTGGGAATCCCTTATAACTAATACAAATTTATATATAATATAAAAGAGGAGTTTTTTTACCTTTAATTTTTCTCTCTCCTCATAATTTTTTCCTCCAAATTTTCTATCTTATTTTTTCTATTTTAATTCTTTTCTATAAAGTAATTAATTTCGATTCATGAAAAAAATACTCAATATGGATGTTAAATTAAAGATTATGAAAAGATATTTAATTTGATGTAAAAATTATAAAAAAATAATTTTGAAATGAATAAGTTATGATAATTTGAAGTGTCAAAATTAATTTTTATTCGCTCTCATTTATCTCTAATATTGAACATCATACGCTTTTTTCATTTTGTTTCTGTTTATTGGTGAAAAAATAAGTAAATGACATTTTTTTCCTTTAAAAAAAATTTACACAATTGTTTAATTGTAATTATTTTAAATTTAAATATTTTTAAATAATAATAATTTTTAATGCAATTAAGGAGAAGAAAATTTGTATTAATTTTAATATAAATTTGTAAGTAAAAAATTTGTTATATATCTTAAACTTAGAATTTAATATATTATATAGATTTATTTAATTATGTGTAAAATTTATTTATTTATTTATATAAACATATTTTTGTTATATTTTATTTTTTTATAGTTTTTAATTATTTTTTTGCTTATGTTTTAGTAGTATAATATTTAGATAATTATAGTGGTTATAAAGTAGGTTATAGTGGTTATATTTAGATAATTAATTTTTTCTTATATATATATATATATATATATATATATATATATATATATATAGGGGAGCGCTCCAATGATACCCCTTATTTTTAGTGAAACGTGAGACATGATCTCGTGCGTTTATTTCATCAATCATATGATTGATATTGTATCTAGTTCAATTTGTATCATCCCCTTTTCTAATTCACAAAAAATTAAAAATTTGTATGGTAACACTCATAAATCATACGAGCTAAAATGCTTCCACGGGGAACCTTAGCTTTTCTATTTCGTTGGATAAGGATAATTCTCATACAAAAATGAAGATGCGTTCAAGCGATAGAAATATGTATTGTAAAATTTGCACGATAAAAGCACAAAATATGAAACCAAAAATAAAAGTTATCATCGTGGAAATTTATTCAAACCAAGAAAACGAAATGCCTAAATTGTACTATCAAATTGAACATTATTAAGTGTGAGGCCCTCTGCTTCCACCATTGCCATGAAGCACTCCAGTTTACGTGTGTGGACACTAATTTGGATTTGAAGGTCATCATTGCCCTGACTCTCGCGCTGCTCCTCTTTTATTTTGATAGCTGAAATCGCGGCAGAGTTACTACATTTCCTCAGATGAATAAGTTTGAGTGTTGGTATGTCACCAATACCCCATGGGATCTCTTCCAACTGAAATAGACATCTAAGAAGAAGCTTCTCCAGAATTGGGAAATGACAACTATATGCATTCCAACATCTCAGGTTACAGCCATCAATTTTCAAGAACTTGAGGCGTTGAAATTGCCCATCAACAGGACTCCACGTGCTGCCATTCCAGTTAAATTTTATCTGGAGAATTTCCAGTATGGGCAGCGAACCAATCATTGTCAGATCATCCCATTCAAAATTGATCGTATCCAAAGCCAACTTGTTTAGAGATCTGGGAAACGAGAGCATCTCATTCAGCTGGTAAGGCGTGACGCATCTCAGTTTGAGTGATTCAAGTTTATGCAAGCGATCAATATTACACAAACACTCAATCAAACTATCATTCCATCGTCGTTGCCAGTACCACTCATATTCAAGATGCAATTTCTTGATGTTGGGAATGATGTTGCACACATCCTCACTCAACATCAAATTCACTGCTCTCCCAAGTGTCTGAAGATTATCCAAGATTAACAACTCATCTTGCCCGTCGGGATGAGGAAGATAAATTCGATCACACTGGATATGCCTAAGTTGTCGCATCTTCCAAATTTCAATTGGTGCAACAACTTCCAGTGAATTATTATGAAAGATTAAAGCATGCAGATTCCATACCAAGGATAATGAACTAGGAAGCTCCAACTCAAACAGGTAACCAGGTTCCCTCGCAGCAAGGTAGCGCAAGTTAGCAAGCCCATTTAATGATTCTTCAACTGACCCGTCACTGTATATATCCAAAACTCTCAGCAATCTATGTTTATGAAACTCCTCCTCCTGAAAGTTAGAGTTCATGATAGAGCGAGCAAGTTGGGGTCTGGAAGTTTGGCTCCACCAATCATTGTGATGTACGAGGCGACGCTCTGTGCCTACTACATGACCTTGAGAGATCACATGAAAAAACCCTTGTTGATCTGCTACTTTTAAGCATAGGTCTCTTAAAAGATCATGAATATCACAACGTTTCATCTTCCCATTTTTACTTCGCCTGCCGACCAATATCAGATTTCTATCAACAAGTTCCTTCAAGTAATCCTCTGCAATCTCTTCCAAAACTTGGCCTCCATTTGATTTCAAAAATCCCTCAGCAACCCAAAGTTGGATGATACTCAAGATATCGAGGTTTGCATAATTAATACTCTTAAGAACTCCAATATGAAGAAAGCAAGGCTTTAAACGAGGAGGCAAGTGGTTATAACTTGAAAACAATACATCTAAGCTTTCTTGCTTCTCTTTTGAATTGGGACTTGATTCTATATCTTCGGCAACACTCTTCCAATATCCTACTGTCCTAGGAGACTTTAGAAGACTCCCACCAATCACAACAATGGACAATGCTAGTCCTTTGCATAATCTAACAATCTCCTTTCCAACCTCCTCAAGTTCACTTGGGCAATCTTCATTTTGGAATGCCTTCTTACAGAATAATTCCCAACTTTCATTCTCATCTAGAAGATTCTTTGAAAAACAAGAAGAGCCACAATCGTTAGCCACATCTGACAACCTAGTAGTTAGAAGAATCCGGCTTCCATTTCCGTTATCGGGAAAGAAACGCCTCACTTCATCCCAAGCTTCAACACTCCATATGTCATCTAATATGATCAAATATCTCCTACCAAATAAAGTTTTATGTAACTGTTCTCCTAATTTATCTACATCTTTATTGGAGGAGTTATCTTTGTCAGAAAGAAGTTGTTGAAGAATTTGTTTAGCATTGTAATGCTGAGATACGGTAGCCCAAGCACGAATATCAAAGCGTTCGATGATGAGTTGATGAGCATAAATATTTTTGGCAAGAGTAGTCTTACCCATGCCACCCATACCCACGATTGAGATGGTATGCAGATTGGATCGTTGACCGGTGAGCTCGTCAAGAAGCTGAATCAGCTCATCACGAAACCCCACCATAGCAGTTTCTTCTTTGTTCTGAGTAAGAGGTGTTGAATGCGTGGGTTGGTCCTCTCTCACTCTCTGTTTCTCCTTCAACTCATTGGCCTTTCCGATGATGGCATCCATGTCTTCAATTATCTGCCGCAGATACTCCAAGCAGCTGAGGTCTGCTTGGTGCATTTTTCTCTTCAATTGCCCCTTTTTTCTCTCCAATTGATTCTTAATGAGCTGCATGAAATTGATCCAGCATCCACCTCCAGCTACAGGTGTAATTTTCTTTTCAATTTCCCTTTTATTCTGTACATAGAGTGAGAAATTGAAAGTTGATTCCCTGTTATCAGCTGCATTTTTCTCTTCAATTGCCCTTTTTTCTGTAGATACAAGGAGAAACTCAAAGCTGCATCGCGATCATCAGCTGAAAGAGGAAGGAGTTGATTGACGATGTGAGATTCAATCATATCTTGGGCTGTATGAGCAGCAGATGTGATTAGGCTTTCGAGATCTTGTGCTTCTTCGCTAACTCCACCATAATTAAAGGTCTCTATGAAATCGAGCAACAAATCAGCCTTCTCCTTAAGAGATTGGATCTGATTGTTGTCGAAAGAAGTGGAAATAGGAGGATGGGTCATCATCTGCTCAATCGTATTCAAGAGAGAAGCGAGAGCTGCATAAGCTGCCATCTCAGATTAAACTGCAGATTGCAAAATGAAAATTGGTCAACGGAAGTGTTGTTGGAGACGAAAGAGTGTTTGGTTGGTAGCAATATTATTAGGAAGATATATTTCTTCTAGATATGAACAACCATTTCTCGATCCAAGATGTAAAAAAAATAGTGTTAAATGCCTAATTTTATTTTTAAAATTTGGGTTGAGTCATTTAAAATGAGACAATCTAAAATAAAAATTGAATCATTTGAAATGGGACGGAGGGAGTAAATACTAGTATGATATTATTGACTCTACCACTTCAAAAATTATGCAATGAAGATGGAATTGTTTAATCCGGAAGCATATAAATCATATGTAATTCACAATTTGGGGGGCTATATCTTATACTAATATAAAAAGAGCTTTAGCACAACATATGAATTACCTATTTTATCTTATATTTTATTTTAAGGTTATTTTTTGTATGTTATATATTGATGTTTCCAATCATACGAAATCAGCCGCCAATGAATTTTTCATATATATCGAAATTAGGAGCCAATGATTTAGTTTGGCTTAGTTGTAATATATTTGATATATATCTAATTATTTTTATATTTGAGTTGAATTGGCAATCCTTTATAACTAATACAAATCTATATATTATTATATTATATATATATATATATAAGTAAAATAAACTATATCCTACGTGGCGTCGTATAATTACTCTATTCTAATTTTCCTCAATTCTCATTCATTCTTCTTTTTTCTAAATTTTTAATCAACAAATTTCTATATATTTAATTTCGAACCTATCATCAACAAATTTATATATCTAATTTCGAACTACATCTTCATTATTAACAAATTGTTATAGATAACAAAAGCCAAAGATCTATCATAACTAATTTCGACTAATTTCGAACTATATCTTCTATCATCTTTATCACTTTCTCTTGATTTTAATTATTAACATGTATTTGATCAACATTACAATTATTAACAAATTATAGATAGACTCAAATTCTTATATAAATTCTATCAAATGTAGAATTCTTTGTCAAATTGACAATCTTATATTTCATCGTGTATAATTATTTTTATTTCTTATCGGTTCTACTTTCTTAAGTTTCGGTTCTCCTTTCTTAAGTTTCTGCTCTCTTTCTATCTAGAGGTATTTATTCAACCCTTAACTTTTTTTAGGCTATGTATGATTATGTATTATGCGTAGAATTGTGTGAGTCTCTTTTTCTTGCAATAATATTTTATTACGTGATCAATTGTAAATTAATATTTTGTGGATCAGTGTGTGTTTTTGTTGCCATTTTTTATGTATCATAATTTGTTGTTTCTCGTGTTCTGATGAGTAGAGATGTTGGATTTGGCAATTGCTTAAGAGGGGATGGGGATTTTCTTTTCCCATATAAGCATATGTTGAGAGGACAGCTCCGGCTATCTACTTTACTGATCAGACCATTATGAATTGATAATCTGCAGAAACTATTAGAATATGTGGTTTGCAGATTTAGAGGAGTCGAGCTTGAACTGTGAAAACTTTTAGTTGGTGGATTTTATATACTCATATTTGTTGAATTAAATTAAAAAAGTTCACACAACGCCAAAACCTATTTCACGGATGTCATGTATATATATATATATATATATATATATATATATATATATATATATATATAAGTTCTAAAGAAAAAATTAATTTTAAATGCTAAAGGTTTGGCAATTTTATGTATTGAAAATTAAGTTATAGAAAATTTAGTGTCTTGAGCTGATTTTGTAAGGTCTCAAGATTTTTTGGTTCGTTCCTAACTATTTCTTTCACTATAATGATTGCATTGCAAGTTCACTAAGAATGGAGAGTATTTTGTTTTAGATTATGTATCTTTTGTAACTCATGTGAATAATAGCATAATATTTTATAATTAATTTACTTATTCTAAATATAGGAAATGTCGATGAATGATGAAACTATTCGTTTGAATGCCATCAATCCAAAAATACGAAATAAATACGTGGTGGTCAGAATTTTGCGCTTATGTGTTCAAAAAGATAAATTGGGCAAGGAAGCACTTGAAATGATCATGATCGATGAATGGGTAAGTCTTATTACAATATTCTTATTGAATAAATAGTTTTGTAAAATTATTAATTTTCAATTTATACTATCTAATAACATATTTTTATTATGTAGGGCAACAAAATCCAAGCATCCATCTCAATAGGGTTCAAGAAAAAGTTTCATGAGTTACTTAAAGAGGGACAAATAACAACTATTAAAAACTTTCAAGTATAGGAAAACAAGCCTAACTTTCAGCATGCAAAAATCAATCATGAGTGAAAAATCGGTTTTAGATTTAGAACCATTGTTTCTGAATCAACTAAACGCCCAAATATTACTGAAAATGGATTTGATTTCATCCATTTTCGAAATATTCATTCACATGATCCGGAATTAGTATTGAGTAAATACAATATATTATAGAAAAAAATTATTTTATTCTATAATTTTCTAATATTAGTTTTGATTTTGTATTTAAATTACATTTTTTTTGTAGATATTCTTGGGGAGGTAAAAATCGAAGATATTACCATAGATTGTGTTGAAATGAATCATGGCAAAGCTAAGAAGTGTGACATAACATTGGCTGATGCAGAGTAAGTTTCTAAATTTTTCATTGAATAATGATTAATATTTCTAATTTTATATTAAATTATGTTTTTAATTATATATGCAACAGTGGCACACAAGTAATTTGCGTATTGTGGGAATCATGAACTCAAAATATTCATGGAAAGCAGATCAAGCGAGGATAAAGAACCAATAATGATAGCTTTACAATTTGCTATGCCTTTATTTTAATTTTCTTCAATTTTCATTCATTCTTATTTTTTTTCTAAATTTTTAATCAATTTCTATATCTAAAAAAGATTTATATTTTTATTGTATTTTATTATATAATATTAGTTTAAGTTTATCACATCATACTCACAAATTAATATGTGTATATATAATACGTTTATATATATATATATATGTATTTACTTAAATAATTAACTATATATATATATATATATATATATGATTAAATATGATTTCAAATTTGACGATGTTGTTTAAAGTTTGAGACGAGATTATTCTCATAACTTAATTATAGTTTCACAAATTCTAGACAAAATGATACTCACAAGTACGTTATAATCTTCAAGCTCCATACAAGATGATGCTCAAAATTCATATGTGGTGTTTCAAACTCCAAAGAATATGATTTTCAAAATTTTGACGTTCAAATGTCATATGTGGTCTTTAGAGCTTCATATGATTATCTGGTCTTATTAGGTCCATATGAGCTGATACTCAGATGACATATGTTTAGTTAAATTATTTCATATCCGTCAAATTTAAAGAATTTGAACAAACTTAATACTTCCTCCGTCCCCCATACATCTTCCTAAGAGAGGATGACACAAGTTTTAATAAAAGTTAGTTATGTATTTGATAAGTGGAGAATGTGTCCCACAAAAAGTGAAATTATAAGAGTGATAGTTAGTGAAAGTGGAGAACGAGTCACACAAAAAGTGAAATTGTAAGAATAATAATTAATATCGATATACGATTAACAGCAGATGCGACACATTAATCGTATAATACTTTAAATTTACATATTTTTTTCTTCTAAAATCTTCAATCCCACATCAACTTTTTATAAACTTCATCAAATGAATATTTATATAAAAATGTATTTCTATTATCACAACCTACATTTAATTGGCGAAAGTGATTAAGATTAATATTATTTCAAATATTGTATTACTAATTTAATTTGATCATATCAAATTAATTAAAGAAATAATTTATACATAAACTATTTCATATGCTATAGTAATAAAAATAACATAAAATAATTATAAATGATGACATAAAATAATTCCCGTCGAATTTCGACGGGTTAGACGCTAGTTTATATACATAATATAAAAGAGGAGTTTTTTTACCTTTAATTTTTCTCTCTCATAATTTTTTCCTCCAAATTTTCTATCTTCTTTTTTCTATTTTAATTATTTTCTATAAAATAATTAATTTTGATTCATGAAAAAAATACTCAATATGAATGTTAAATTAAAGATTATGAAAAGATATTTAATTTGATGTAAAAATTATAAAAAAATAATTTCGAAATGAATAAGTTATGATCATTTGAAGTGTCAAAATTAATTTTTATTCACTCTCATTTATATCTAATATTGAACATCATACTCTTTTTTCTCATTTATAGAATTGGAAAAATACCAAAATTCACTATAGTTTGTGGATTTACAGCCAATTAACGTCTCAAAAAATATGTTGTCAAATATTGATCTATAAAAATTAATTAAAAGTTTCAAAAACTCTTTCTACACTAATAGAAAATTTGAAAGAAAAAATATCTAGGTATTTTGGTGAAAACTTTAAAGAGATATATAATAGAGTTCATTAGATAAAAAAAAGTTTTGTCAAAGTCTTGATCATTCATTTGATAAGGCTCCAACTATAAATAATTTCATCTTCATTTTAATGCTATTATTTTTGTTAGAGCTATTTTAAATAATATATAAAACTTATAAAATTTTATTTTTTAAATATAATATTCTAAAAAATAAAAATTGTAATAGAATTTGGTTTGGGATAGTCCCGAACCCTCATACAAATTTAGCCCCCTCTAATGTAAATTTCTGACTCCACCACTGCCCCATGCATATTACGTGGGTGTTAGATTAGTGAACAACCCTACCTCTCATTCAAATAATCCAGTCGCAATGTGAGCCAAAAGAAACAAAAGAAACACTTTTGTAATGAAAGAAACAAAATATGTAGATTAGTGAACAAAAGAAACAAAAGGTCTGCGAGCCTAGCCAATGTGAGCCAAGGATAGTATGCCTTGCTCAGGGGCACCTGTGCAATGAAAGACGGTATTTATAAGATAATAATATACGAGTAATCGCCGAACAGAATGAACGAGCAATGAAAGACGGTATTTATAAGATAATAATATACGAGTAATCGCCGAACAGAATGAACGAAATCGCAACACTCTAGAGAGAGCCATTGATTGATGAAAAAAATGCGAGCGCAATAATTTTAACCTAGAATATATAGATTTTTGTTATAATAATATTTTTTATAATAACATTTAGAAATATTTTATTTTGATACTCAATATATAGATTTTGTAATTAAAATGGCACAAATTATAATTTTCGTTTTAAACGATTTTCGTAAATTGTATAGTTTTTAAGTGTATATATTTAATTTAACTTTCAATCTTTTGTTGTTAATTTATACAATTTATTATTAATAGTTGCTTTGCGAATTTTTGAATTTTATTGAGATGAATAATCAATTATTGTTATAAATTTTATTTGTTTATATGCATATTTTATACATTCAAACATGTGCAAGAAATTAGTGGGTATTACTATATGAGGTGATGAAAACAAGTACTAGTAAAATACTCCATCAGTTCTCCAAATAACTTAGTAGAGGGAGTGACATTAGTTTTAAGGCGAAAATGTTGAGTGTATTGGAATGGTGAAAAGTGTTAATTAGTATTGTAAGTGGTGAAAATGTGTTATAAATTGTATTGAAAGTGATGAAAAAGTAAAAAGTAAGAGTAAATGTGGTACTATTATTAGTGGTGTCGTAGTGTCCTCAAATGAAAATAGAAGTTATTTAAGGGACGACCCAAAAATGAAAGTTAAGAAGTTATTTGTGGGACGGAAAGAGTATATTTTTAATACTCCATCCGTCCACGAAATGTTGTCATAATTTGTCATTTTGGTCCGTCCACAAAAAATTGTCCTAATATATTTTAAGTAATAATTTGTGGGTTTCTTTCTCCTCTCACTAACATGTGGGTCTCATGCCCCACTCACAAACTTAATTATTTTTTTTCATTTTTCTTTATTTGTGGGCCCATTTATCCACTAATTAAATAAACAACACAATTTTTCTTAAAACTCGTGTCTTCCTCCCTTATGATAACATTTTATAAATGGATGGAGTACAATTTAGAACGAGTACGAGTATATAAATTTTAAAATAGTTTTAATAGTTAGACTTTGGTATTAATAAATTAGTTTGAAACGAGAACAAGTAGTAAATTAATCTTATTTGAGACAAAAAGACTAATTATATAGTATTTATTATTTATTATTAATATTTACTCCATAACATACTAATTATAACTAATGAAACGATCTTTATGTAAATAAATAATATGTTCATGATAGTCAAAATAATCTTCTCATAACTTTATATATCGATCTTTTAAGTTCTTCCAACAATCTCAGAGCTTATTGTTCAAAGTGCAGGTTATTCAAGTATTTAATCTCTGTAAGTTGTAGGACTTATTTTTAGTTGCAGATTTTGTATATATACACTACTACAAATTTGAATTTTCTCTACACTATATAAACTACAATTTATTAACAAAAATTGTAGTGTATGTGCATGTTTTTCGAAATTAAAGGCTACATACTCGTAGTATATCATAAGAATATATAGTCTTCGGTCTATATATAGTTGTGTTTTAATATCTAAAAATTGCTTTTCATATGAAAAATCCTGTTAGAAAACTGTCAGGGTCAGCCCGATTGACTAGTGCGCCGTTGCTCATTCCATATTCTGCCCATATTTCTTCAACTAGTCACCCCGGTTCATAGTGCGCCACGACTAGCAAAGTTTACACACCATCTTTTGTAACGTTGTGAGCTTACTTCACGATCTTCAAACGCTTTAACACCAACATTCTTCATTTAACACCTAAAGCATCACAATTAACACTAAGCTCAATTTAACACAAAATCGCCACTACTCTACACAACTTTCACAAGAAAATACGACTAAAGTAATAAAAGACAATGACACAAATAACGACAAAACAATCTTACTTGACTTTATTGTGCTTGTCATTGTTATCAAGACTAGGGCTGTCAAATCGTGCGGGTCGACCTGATATCGATCCGAAACCCGATCTGATAAGGGAATGCTCGAACCCAACCCGAACCCGACCTGATACACCTAAACCCGAACCCGACACGAACCCGATATCAACACGATTTGAACCGGGTTGACACGACACGATCTGATAACGACCTAATAACAACGATTTGAATCGGGTTGACACGATAAAATAACGACACGATTCGATTGTGACATGATAACAACACGAATTTGATTTGATTCATTCACAACAACAACAACAACAACAACAACAACAACAACAACAACAACAACAACAACAACAACAACAACAATAATAATAATAATAATAATAATAATAATAATAATAATACAAGATTCGTCACATATGCTCAACATATCCAATCGACGTAGGAGGAATTTAGAATGAGGCATAAAAGTATAATAAAAGAAACAATAGTTAAAAAATGGAAGATATTGAAACCCTAAACTGAAGTGAAGATAAAAAATTAGAAATCAAAAATTAAAAAATTAAAATAAATATTTAATAAAAATAATAATATCACTATCGGGTTACCTGAATCCGACCCGAACCCAACCCGAACTTATCAGGTCGACCCGATAATGACCCAAACCTTATCGTACGTGTTACTAATCCATTAATTTCGTGCGGTTTCGTGTCGTGTCAAAAATTGTCAGCCCTAATCAAAACATTGAAAGTGGCTAAGGGATTTGGGGGCCCCAAAATAATTAAGGGTATTCTATATGATGTGAATAACCACATTCTTTTGTGGTTAGGATAATCATGAGGAGGCTGATGAGGAATTGCCCAAGAAAGCAAAATTTTTCTTTAGCGCAGCAGTGCACATGTGGGATGCAGAGTTTTATATTAAAGTTGATGACAATGTTGATCTGCAACTTGGTAAATTCTGGAAATATTACTTAGTAAACAAGGGATTAGCATTACTATTTTTGTTTATCTAAGCTTATTTACTGCATTATAATTGTGTGTTATCAATAAAATTTGGTTTCTTATTTAAAAAAAAATAGAAAATGAAATGCAAATCACCTTTATAAACTTGAAAACGTTGTTTAATTTTCAGGGGAATGCAATGGTATGAGCCTGAATGGTGGAAATTGTTAGTCAAAAGTGGCAGCTTTCTTTTATGGCTGCCACCAACCACCTCTCACCAACCACATCTCACCTACCACCTCCAATTCCTTCACTATAAATAATCCCTTCCGCAGCACTTGCTAAATACAACACCAAAACAACAATCTAACTTTCAGCTAGAGAAAGAGAGAGAGAGAGAAAATTCTTGTGAGAGAAAACTTCAGTGTGGAAGTTATACACGAGTGATAAAAGTGAGTTGAGAGATAGCCTCTGCGTAGGCATATACAAAATACAGTGTGGTATTTTTGTTGTACTCCTCCTTTTGAGATTCTCTAATATATTGGTGTGGGTCCGTGGACGTAGGCAGTTTGGCCGAACCACGTTAAAAATATCGGTGTCATTTTTTATTCTCGTTTCATATCGGTCGATATCCACAATATTGAGTCACACTTGATCCCGGGCGGAATTAGTTGCGTCTAATTTCCTAACAACTGGTATCAGAGCCACGTTGGTGGCGAATTTTTTTTTTCTTGCGCTGGTACTATTCACGTGTTTCGTGCGCAACGGTAATTATTCTTTTAAAATTCTTAGTATGCTCTGTGGTTGCAGTGTAAACTGAACCTCCACATCAGAAACGAATTTTTTGAGAAAATTATCGTGTTTTTTGATCGAGTGGGAGCAATGTCGACAGACGATAAAATTTCCAAAATGGAGAAATTCAATGGTGTGAATTTTGGATTTTGGAAAATGCAAATGGAGGATTACTTGTACCAGAAGGACCTGTATAAGCCCTTGAAGGAAAAGCCAGTGGATATGAAGGACGACGAGTGGGAGGTGCTTGATCGAAAGGCACTCGGCGCAATCAGACTGACCTTGTCAAAGTCAGTCGCCTTCAACATAAAGCATGAGAAGACAACAGCGTCTCTCATGAAAGCTTTATCCAGCATGTACGAGCAGCCGTCTGCAGCAAATAAAGTTCATTTGATCAAGAAATTGTTCAATATGAAAATGACGGAAAGCGGAAGATTTGGAGAACATTTGAACGAGTTCAACGAAGTGACGGACCAACTTACCACGGTGGACATCAATTTTGATGATGAGGTCCGGGCTTTGTTAATACTTGGGCAGTTACCTGAGAGCTGGAATGGCACAGTTACGGCCATTAGCAGCTCTGCCGGTAAGTCCAAAATGAAGTTCGATGATGTCGTGAGCATGATCTTAACCGAGGAGATCAGGAGACAGTCAGATGTAACCTCCACTTCAGGTGCCGCCTTAAATGCAGAAAGCAGAGGCAGAAACTCAAACAGAAGTCAAAGGCGTGGACGGAGCAAGTCAAGGAATGGCAGGCAGAGCTCCAGGATCCACAAGAATTCCAACAAATCAAAGTCTGTTGAATGTTGGAACTGTGGTCAGGTCGGACACTACAGAACGCAGTGTAAATTACCTTCAAAGGAAAACGAGAAAAAGACCGAAGCCAATGTTATGGCTGAAGAAGAAGGCGATGCCTTGATATGTTCCATGGAGAAAATGGCCGAGTATTGGGTCATAGACTCTGGAGCATCTTTCCATGCCACCTCGAATCGAAATTCCTTCATAATTTACATGTCGGGAAATTTCGGAGAAGTATATCTCGGAGATGATCATCCATGCAGCGTGGTGGGCATAGGAGAAGTACAGATCAAACTCAATGGATCTGTATGGAAATTGAAGGACGTGAGACACATTCCAGAGTTGAGGAAGAACTTGATCTCCGTCAAGCAATTGTCAAGAGAAGGATGTGATACACACTTCTCTGGTGATTATTGGAAAATCACTAAGGGCGCAATGATTCTTGCACGTGGCAAGGATACTGGAAGCCTATACACAACGATGAATACGTGTGTGACAATTACAGTTGCTGATAGCAAGAAGAATGCAAATCTGTGGCACCAAAGACTTGGGCACATGAGCCAGAAAGGGCTCAAGTATATGCATTCGAAAGGGAAACTACCAGAGCTTCAGTCTGTTGATATAGACTTTTGCGAAAGTTGTATCTTCGGGAAGCAGAAGAGGGTGAGTTTCAATACCAGTGGTAGAACTCCGAAGCAAGTAAAGCTTGAGTTAGTCCACACAGATGTTTGGGGCCCAGCAACAGTTTCATCCATTGGCGGAAAGTCTTACTTTGTGACTTTCATCGATGACCACTCGAGAAAGGTGTGGGTTTACTTCTTGAGACACAAGTCAGAGGTGTTTGAGGCGTTCAAGAAGTGGAAGGCCATGGTGGAGAATGAAACTGGCTTACGGATAAAGAAGTTGAGATCCGATAATGGTGGAGAATACGAAGATATGGCGTTCAAGAAATTTTGTTACCAGGACGGCATCAAGTTAGAAAGGACGTTGCCAGGGACACCATAACAAAATGGAGTTGCAGAACGCATGAACCGGACGTTGACAGAAAGAGCTAGGAGCATGAGGATACATGCAGGACTGCCAACACAATTTTGGGCAGAAGCTGTCAACACAGCGGCATATCTCGTTAACCATGGGCCATCTGTACCATTGGAGTACAGAATACCTGAGGAAGTTTGGAGCGGCAAAGAAATTAAACTTTCTCACTTGAAAGTATTTGGTTGTGTCGCGTATGTACACATTAGTGATAATGCCAGGAGTAAGCTCGACTCCAAATCACTAAAATGTACTTTCATTGGATATGGTGGAGATGAGTTCGGGTACCGTTTTTGGGGTGACAAAAACAGGAAGGTCATTCGAAGCAGGAATGTCATATTCAATGAAAATGTGATGTACAAGGACAGGAATGCAGTGCAGTCCACCGACACAACAAGTGATGATCCAACATATGTTGATCCAGATGATACTACAGAGAGCAGTACATCAAAGCAAACAGATGAAGGTTTGCAGACGGAGGAGCCCAACTCTGAGGCTGATCCACCACAGTCTCCAGTTCCAGCTCCAACTCCTATACCCAGGAGGTCATCTCGACCTCATGTTCCAAACAGGAAGTACATGAATCAGATGTTACTGACCGATGCTGGTGAACCTGAATTTTATGAAGAAGCATGTCAAGTCGGAGATTCTGTCAAGTGGGAGCTTGCAATGAAAGAAGAGATAAAATCTCTTATCTCTAATATGACGTGGGAACTAGTTGAGTTGCCCAAAGGAAAGAAAGCTCTACACAACAAATGGGTGTACAGAATCAAAGAAGAGCATGATGGTTCAAAGCGATATAAGGCAAGATTGGTAGTCAAAGGTTTCCAACAGGAAGAAGGAATTGACTACACAGATATCTTTGCTCCGGTTGTAAAGTTGACAACAATCCGGTCGGTCCTGAGTATTGTCGCAACGGAGGACTTGCATCTAGAGCAGTTAGATGTGAAAACTGCTTTCCTCAATGGTGACTTAGAGGAGGAAATATACATGCAACAACCAGATGGATTCTCTGTCAAAGGAAAGGAGAAGCTGGTGTGCAAGTTGAAAAAGAGCCTGTATGGCTTGAAGCAAGCTCCGAAGCAATGGTACAAGAAGTTTGATGGATTCATGCAGAAAAATGGCTACATGAAGTGCAATGCTGACCATTGTTGTTACTTCAAGAGGTTCGAGTCCAGCTATATCATCTTGCTACTTTATGTTGATGACATGTTAGTAGCCGGCTCAGACTTGAACGAAATCAAGAAGTTGAAAAGACAGCTTTCAGCGGAGTTCGAGATGAAGGACTTAGGAGAAGCAAAGCAAATTCTCGGGATGAGAATTTACAGAGACAAGCAAAAAGGTGTTTTGCAGTTGTCTCAGGCCAACTACGTCAATCGAATCTTGCAAAGATTCAACATGAGCAGTGCTAAGCCGGTTAGCTCAGCATTAGCTAACCATTTCCGCCTATCCAAAGAGCACTCTCCAAAGACTAAGGAGGAAAGAGACTTCATGGCTAAAATTCCTTACGCCTCAGCCATTGGAAGTCTGATGTATGCCATGGTCTGTACTAGACCAGATATCGCTCATGCAGTGGGAGTTGTGAGCAGATTTATGGCAAATCCAGGAAAGCAGCATTGGGAAGCAGTAAAGTGGATATTGAGATATCTACGTGGATCTACTGATAGATGCTTATGCTTTCGACGACGTGATGTAGCACTACAAGGTTTTGTAGATGCAGATTTTGCCGGTGAGGTAGATCGCAGGAGAAGCACTACCGATTATGTCTTTACTGTTGGCACGACTGCTGTTAGTTGGATCTCGCAGATACAAAAGATTGTTGCTTTATCCACTACAGAAGCAGAGTACGTGGCAATCACCGAGGCTAGCAAAGAAATGATCTGGTTACAAGGGTTGTTGGCAGAATTGGGTTTTGATCAGACGAAGAATGTCTTGCACAGCGATAGTCAGAGTGCGATACATCTGGCAAAGAATTTAGCATTTCATTCTAGAACGAAACATATTGGACTTCGTTATCATTTCATCAGATCTCTGTTGGAGGATGAGGTGTTAATACTTGAAAAGATCCAAGGAGCTCAAAATCCAGCCGACATGCTTACAAAGGCAGTAACCATTGATAAATTGAAGTTGTGCTCAGCTTCAATTGGTTTGCTAGAATGACAAAGACAGAAAGGCTGCTGCGTTGATCGAGGTGTGAAGACAGATTGAAATCAGTCTTCAAGTGGGAGATTGTTAGTCAAAAGTGGCAGCTTTCTTTTATGGCTGCCACCAACCACCTCTCACCAACCACATCTCACCTACCACCTCCAATTCCTTCACTATAAATAATCCCCTCCGCAGCACTTGCTAAATACAACACCAAAACAACAATCTAACTTTCAGCTAGAGAGAGATAGAGAAAGAGAGAGAGAGAGAAAATTCTTGTGAGAGAAAACTTCAGTGTGGAAGTTATACACGAGTGATAAAAGTGAGTTGAGAGATAGCCTCTGCGTAGGCATATACAAAATACAGTGTGGTATTTTTGTTGTACTCCTCCTTTTGAGATTCTCTAATATATTGGTGTGGGTCCGTGGACGTAGGCAGTTTGGCCGAACCACGTTAAAAATATCGGTGTCATTTTTTATTCTCGTTTCATATCGGTCGATATCCACAATATTGAGTCACACTTGATCCCGGGCGGAATTAGTTGCGTCTAATTTCCTAACAGAAATTTGGTGATCAGAAATCGTAAGTAAAGCACTATGATATCAAGAGTAGCAGATATTGTTTAAAAGGCTAGTTTTGAATATTAGTTCCAAATTGTCGGTAGATGATCTGAGCTTATGTTTCAGGTATTTCTGTCATGCAGCTGATTCTATCTTCATACTCTTAAAAAATTTAGCTAAGTACATACATATCAACATGTGAGCTATCATAGCATGCATTGAACTGAAACTACGAGTTGATGTGAAAAAGTAGATATGACAATCTCATCCACTTCCATTCCACGCAGTGCATCCTTGAAGGTTTATGCTCACGAGGATGTATCCGTGGGGTCATGGATGATGGGTCTTCGCGCAACCTATATAGATGACAGCCGCATGTGCTGTAGTTACTCAAGCCAAGGTAGGTATGCATTGATAACATAATACATGACTATGCTCACTCTTATTGATTTGTTTCAAATGGTAACTCTACAGACAAGATCTGCTCGTTGGCTTGAAGTTACAGTGAGACGAGCCCTTTGCAGCAGCGCATGGGTGTTGGGATACATTTTGTGCAGAGAAACAGAGGAACTCATGGATCTTTAGTTAGTACCATTCTTATTTTTTGTTAGCTGCCGCAGCTGCCAAGAAGCATGTTCAGTATATCTGCATAGAAAGATATATCTGAATTAGGTGGATTGCTCTGGGAAAATTACTCATCACCCAGAAGCATGTTCAGTATAGAACTATAGATACATACAATACAATACATACATATTCTTGTTATTGTCACAAAAGAGGCTGGCACACACAGTTTTCCAAAAGATATATATATATATATATATTCATTTTGTTTCTTAATTATGAGTGTTTTTCTTGTATGAAAGTTGAAACATAAATAAGTCAAATGATGGAGTTGATTGACGAAATTGGATGCGTAGTATTAAGTAGTTTATTTGACTTGTGGTTATTATGAGCGGTTTCTTGGATGAAGGCTGCAAATATTATAGAAAGTTTAAAAATAAATAAGGGAAATGATGGAGTTGATTGGCGAAATCGGATGCATGACATGAGTTGGGGTACATAATTCCTGTGGAGTTACAAAAATGAATCATTAATATCTTTATATAATATTAATACATCATACCAAAAATGAATTATATTTTTATTAATATTGTAAACAAATCCAATGGTTAAATATTTTATGTCTCCAACTTTCCATGTTTTTCAGATGATATCCCCAACTTTTGTTTTACAATTCAAAAATCCTCCAACTTATAACTTTTTTTAAAAAATTGTGTTGCTACACGAAATTCGGCAACGAAAAAAGAGTACCTTATTTGATTTTTAAGTGTAACGACGTCGTTTTATTGGATGAAGTTGTAAAAAATCCACCCAAAATTCTTAAGAATCCGACGAGATGACTCATCATTTTGTCGTCAAATTTTGTATAGCGCGTCATTTTTTTGCAAAATGCTGAAAGTTTGAATTTTTTGAATAAAAAGCAAAAATTGAGGACGTCATTCTTAAAAACTTTGAAAGTTGGAGTTTTTTTTACCATGATTAACTCTATATAATAGTACATGGCTTACTTTTAAGTTGCAATGCGACACTAAATTCAGAAAGTTTCTCAAGAAAAGGCCTCGAGTCTTAATATGGCGATGATGAACTATACCACAAGACTCCTTTGCTTCCTTGTATTTATTTGGCATGTTCAAAAAGGTACTATACACAATCATGGTATATATATATATTAATTTTCAAATATGAGATTATGTTCTTACATAATTAATTACACAGGTTGCAGTCAGTCAGAGGATTGCCCTACGTCGGCGTTATTTATGATTCAAACAGCGACGGGGAGAGAAATCGGGTTGAAGAAGGAATGGAACGTCACCATCAGACACATTTGCGTTACATGCTTACTCTCCGAAGTGAATGTCACGTGTCCGAATCTTGAGAAGTCCCTGGCTAAGGTCAACGCAGCCGTCATCTCCAAAACCGCAAACGGCAATTGTCAACTCGTTGGCGGCAAACAGTTTGATACCTACGCCAATTTCGATTTTACGTATGTTTGGGACCGTATCGATTTTCAACCGCTTGAATTCTTCACAAACTGTTATTAGTGATTTTTTCGATTACACATATCACATATGTTTGGTGTCAAAGTAAAATAAAAATGTGGCTTTAATAATTGGTCGTTGCACAGAAAAAAAAAAAAAAAAAAAAAGAGAGAGAGAGAGAGTCAAATTTTGGAATAAATGGTGCTATTATTGAACTGCTTATTGGGTACTATTAGAAAGTCAAATCATCATGAGCATTTTTAATTTATAGATTGGAAATTTGGAGAAAGAACTAATTAGATTGAGATTGAGAAATTTGAAGTTGGATTTTTGGTCGGAATGACACTTGATATGTTTTATTCTCGATTTTTTATAGTTTTTAATTATTTTTTTTTTCTTATGTTTTAGTATAAGTATTTAGGTAATTAATTAGGGTTTACTGATCCAATTAGAATTTATATCTATTTTTTATTTTTTTAACTTAATAATTTATTATTAAAAATTAAATAATTCAAAGTTAAGGTATATATTTTTTTAAAATTTTCAATTTTTTTGTTATAATTATTTATTATAATATTATATATATATATATATATATATTTTATATTTTTTATAAAATAATAAAATCCATAAGAGACAAATGATCTCATTCAAAAATTCATGACTAGTGAAAAGATGAGATTACTCCATATATTGTTTCTATTAGTTGATAACTCCAAAAAATTAAATAAATTTTGATGATCATAATTTTTTTTTTTGAAAGAGCATTGATATCTGCAGATAATTTTTAAAATTTATTTTAATATATCCTTAAATAAATAAAAAATACTAAAAGATAAATTAAAGAATAATAAAGAAGGGAAGCAAGACGCAGATTTCCGCCAAGATCAATCGTCGTCTCCCGAAAAAATGGACTCGTCGGCGCAACCAGAAAACCACGATCCGCCGTCTGAGAGCGACGGCGCACCGACGCTCCTGGATCTGAGCAGCTGCCAGCTGCGCGATCTCAGCTCCGTCGACCTGCCGTCCACTATCGTCGAAGTAGACCTCACGGCGAACCGGCTGACGGCGTTAGACCCCCGTCTCTCGCAGCTCTCCAATCTCAAGAAGCTCTCTCTGCGCCAAAACCTCCTTAACGACGACGCCGTCCTCCCCTTATCGTCCTGGCACTCCATCTCCGCTCTCCAAGTACTCCTTTTTTTTCCCCTTCTTTATTTCTGTTGATTTAATTTCTGTTTTATGTTAACTTGATTTCCCCCTTTCTGGTTGTTCGTATGAGATTGTTTATTGCTTTAATTCGATTCCGAAATACTCTAGCAAAATCCTAACTGTGTCCAGTGTCATATTTTGATTGAGAAAATCAGGGTTTTGTTTTCAATTAACAAGATTGAGTTACATTTCCTGTTATGGTCTTGTATATTACTGCAATTCTCCAACCACAGCGGATGTAACGAAAATCATTAGTTCCTATGTTGCATTATGATAGTTTCTGTACGATGTTATGCCATTGAGTTTGCATTATGATAGCTCTAATGGACCTCATTGAGTTTGCAGTTTGCTTATGACGTTCACGAACCGGTCTTTGCCATCGTGGAGCATGAATTAATATCAACTTCAACTACATTGACATAGTTGTGCTTTTCTGACTTTCTGTATCTAATATTTTGAGGTGTTTATTCATGTATGTATTGATTTAATGAGATGGCACTATTTTTGCAATTCAACTTATATGGTACAGATTTAGTTTGAGAGTGGAGTGGAGTTGTATGCCATGATATGATGGCTTATAATATGTGAGCGACAACTTTGATAAAAAAAATGCAGTTTTGTTATCAAGGGGGAAAAGATGTACTATGAGAGCTCTTTGTGACATTGAAAATTCAAAGAAAGATTATTAGTTGTTTTTATCTCGACTCATGATTAGCATAAACGGCTTTTCTATTTCCATTCAGAACAATAATTTCTTCACTTTAGGCATGTGCTGTTTACATATTTACAGAGAACGTGTTCTTTCTCTTTTTAGGAGCATGTGTTTCTACTAATGCATGCATTGGATTGGGATGGATGTGCAAATAAGATTAAACTATGGATTGATTTATTTTATATTTCAGGGTAGTCTTCTTGCATTAAAGATGCTGATTCAAATCACGTATGATGAATTACGTAACATTTAGAGATAACAGAAGTGCTTATTTACCTTTTTGACTAAATGACATTTTAGTTGAGGCAACCTGGAATTTGTTTGTTTATAAAACCCAAATGCTACATTCTTCATTAAAAAAACTACACACAAACCGGTCTGTGAATGGGTATATTGATGTCATTGTTATTCTGCAGGAGCTGGTGCTGAGGGATAATCAAATGAAGAAAATTCCAGATGTCACCATATTCAAAATGCTTCTGGTCTTTGATGTTTCATTTAATGAAATTACTTCGCTCAGTGGATTATCCAAGGTCTCAAACACACTCAAAGAACTATATGTGTCCAAAAATGAAGTGACAAAGATAGAGGAGATTGAGCACTTCCATGAGCTCCAAATTCTTGAGCTCGGGTCCAACAGACTACGGGTTAGGTCCATTTCTTTCAGGATATGTTCTATAGCTCTTTCTTCATGTTTAGAAAAGTCTGCATTGTCTGCTCATGGATCAAACAAGTGTTGCCCCATGAGTTGGAAGTATACTAATTTGGATCCTTATGTGAGAAGGTCTGATAAATTGGAATCATGAAATTTGAAACACGCGGCAACCTGATGCATCCAGATGTTGATTTTACTGTCCAACCATTAGCATTTGGCAAACCCTTTGTTCCTGATTTGGTTAGATTGGAAAAGAATGAAATATTTGCTTCGCCTGAATTATTGATGGACAGTAGGTAGTTGATTTGTTTGGCTATTGAACTGAGTCTGGTTATCAGGTAATGGAGAACCTTCAAAATTTGTCATCCTTGCTAGAGCTATGGCTCGGGCGCAATCGTATTCGTGTCATTGACCTTTGTGGACTAAAATGCATTAAGAAGATCAGCCTTCAAAGCAATCGCTTAACATCTATGGCAGGGCTTGAGGTAGCTTCATGCACTTAATAATGCTACATTTACAGAAATTCCTTAAATTCAACTTCTTTTGAGAAGAGTTCTGCGTAGCAGCAGATTAATTCACATCTTATTTTGCCATGATGTGCAGGACTGCGTTGCACTGGAAGAGTTGTACTTGAGCCATAACGGTATTGCGAAAATGGAAGGCTTATCAACTCTAGTCAACCTCCGGGTCTTGGATGTGGCATCAAATAAGCTCACAGAAATAAATGACATTGCCAACTTGACAAAGTGTGAAAATAAATCCAAAATAGCCATGCATTATTTTTCATTTTCTTAGGCACCACACCAGTTTGTTACCTTTCTGATGTTTGGTTACCAGGTTGGAGGATCTGTGGCTTAATGACAACCAAATAACATCGCTGGATAGCCTAGCTGAAGGTGTTGCCGGTTTCAGGGAGAATCTCACAACCATCTACCTTGAGCGCAATCCTTGTGTACGTGCTTATATATCTTTACTCTCCTTATTCAATTCAATACGCTGCATCTTTGTTACCAGACAAGCTATTGTTCTTGTTTTTGCTAGTGATAGTGTAATAATGATTGGCATTGCAGGCAAGTTCTCCCAACTACATGTCTAGGATGAGAGAAATATTCCCCAAAATTGAGCAAGTTGACTCTGAAATGTTTGCATAGTTTTGGCTCTGCTTCTGCCGTTTTTGTTTTGGTTCGAGGACAGGCTAGTTTTGGCAGGTGTTGATGAATTTTGGCTCATTTAATTTGGATTCTTATTCTCCAAATATAATTTAAGAGTGAAACAGTAGATTGTGTGCAGTTTTGTTATTGTTTCTGCTTGTAAAACGGCTACTTACACATAAAGATTGAAGAGTTGTAATGTTGAAGAACTGCACCATTTGACGAGGGAGCGAAAATCCAACCATTTTAACTGCAATGAATTTTGCATGTGCGCGTGTTGATCTAACGACATTGTTGTTAATGTTTGAGGTTAAAGGTCTCAGTGGTCGAAGGTTATAAGCCTTGAGTCCACGATCAGATGCTCTCTAAACTTATTTTATTCTTTCAGTAATAAATTTTGCATGCAACGAAATGTTTGAGAAACAAAGGGAGTAAAGATATAATATCTTTAAAAGTCATCTACTTCGAGTTACGTTTTTTCCAAAAGAAAATGTCATTATCTAAAGAAAAAAAGACATACTCACACTCTAACTCTCTAGGTAACACGAACCTCCGACCTATTTGTTGTTTACTTTGAGTTATAACTTGAGTAAATGCGAATTTTTTGATTTTCTATTTTCTCCGTCCATTATTTTTTTAATATAATTTCACTATCTCACATCCACTCACCAATTATAACTAATTTTTCTTAAAATTTATATCCACTTTCCGAGAAAGATATTTCATGGACGAACGGAGTATTATTAATTCTCATGGCTTAGAGTGAGATGGGCCAGTAATCCAACTATAAAGGAATGGATTCTATTGGGTTTGGGCCAATTAAGATAAAGGCCCAGTGAATTAAGGTAGTGAGGCCCGTAAATGAGCAGTTACAGAAGTGAGCGAAAATGCTAAATATTTAATTCAACGCTGTTGCACAGTCGCTTCTGCAACTGCTTTGAAAATTAATCTTCACTTTCTTCCCAAATCTCACTCCTTCACTGAATCACTGCTGCTGCTCTCTCTCTCCCCTTCTCTTTTCCCCAAAAACAGCGTTGCTTAGTCAATGCGCTTTACCTAATCTGCCTTTATTAACAGAGGTAACTTCACTTTCATTCTTTATCGCTTTTTCTTGTAATTCAATTTTTGTCAGCAGTTATGTTTATCTTTGCTATGTCTATGATTGTTTGGCGTTTGTGTGCATATCTCATAATTAATTCGCCAATTTCTGAGTGAATTTCTTTGTTGTGTGCGAATGCGGTCAACAATGAAATTGTTGGAGGAAGAAGGCTATCCTTCCCATAAATAAGCTAACTTAGATTGTTCTTTTCTGCTTTGTGCTTAGCTCGTGTTTCTTTTTCGATGTGGATGTCGTTTCTGATGTGCTTTGTTTGATTTTAGACAGTGAAATGTGTTCTGCTGAAGGTGATGAAAAATAGAATACTGAATGTTTGTCTGCTATAAGTCAATTGCGCCACAAAATCTCCGGTGATTGCTCTTATGGTATCTAATCAACATCTAGGCTCCAATTGTCTTAGGGTTATGCCTTAAATCAAGTAGGTCAAGTGTGCATTGAAGAGATCAGTCTGGGAAAAGTCCATCTTGGACTGCCTTGTTTGTTTCTCCTCAAAAGACGAAACATAGGAGAAAAAGGTACAAGAGATGCATCTTACTATCCTTCAGCATTTCTTTGAAGGTGTCAAAATGGATTTTAGGCATGTAATCTTGTTGGTGATATCAATAAATTAGCTCAAACACTTAGCTTGTTTGGCTACTTGGTGGGCTGGAGAACATTTCATGTTGGATTCCAAGCGGAATCTCACTTTCATTACACTATTTTTCCTATTGTACTTGTCTTCTCTTTAGTTACTCTTTTTGGTATGTCATCGTAGCTGTCAGTTTCTAAATTCAGTTTGATTTCTTCTTTTGTAGGATGGTTTTCTCCTGTGTGATTCATAGACCTGTTGGAATTGATTTTTGATGAAACATTTGTAAAGAAAAAAGTAGGGGATTTCGCCATTCATGAAACCAAAAGAGGATGAAGAGTAAATACATCCCAAAACGTTATGTGATTGTTATCTTGACCTTCATCTGCACTTCTGTGTGCTACATAGAACGAGTCGGCTTCTCTATTGCATATACTGCAGCTGCTGATGCTGCAGGAATAGATCAATCAAGCAAGGGCATGATACTCTCAACATTTTATTATGGTTATGCCTGTTCACAAATTCCTGGTGGTTGGGTGGCTCAAAAAATTGGAGGAAGGCGCGTTCTTCTATTTTCATTTCTTTTGTGGTCCATGACTTGTGCTTTTGTACCACTGGACCCAAATCGAGTTGTAATCTTGGTTGTAGCCCGGTTGCTTGTTGGGGTGGCCCAGGGCTTCATCTTCCCCTCCATTCACACTGTACTAGCACAATGGGTGCCCCCACATGAAAGGTCTAGATCTGTATCTCTCACAACTTCAGGAATGTATTTTGGTGCAGCTGCAGGAATGCTTATCCTACCTAGCCTTGTAAGATTGAAAGGTCCGCAGTCAGTATTTCTTGTTGAAGCGGCTTTAGGCATCATGTGGTCTCTACTTTGGTTGAAGTACGCCAGTGATCCACCTCGCTCTGATCATCCAAAGGCTACAGCTGCTGGTTTTGGTGAGTCGTCGTCCTTGCTTCCGATCAAAGGAATTCAAAAGGCGAAGGTAGAAAATGGAGTACATTCCATGAGAACACCAAAAATCCCATGGAAGAGAATAATTTTCAGCTTGCCAGTCTGGGCAATAGTGGCAAATAATTTTACTTTCCACTATGCTCTTTATGTACTCATGAATTGGCTTCCTACTTACTTTGAGTTAGGCCTCAATCGTAGTCTTCAAGAAATGGGCTCCTCTAAGATGATCCCTTATCTAAACATGTTTCTGTTCTCAAATATCGGCGGGATTATCGCGGATCACTTGATTACCAGGAGAATTATGTCTGTGACTAAAACAAGAAAGCTTTTAAACACACTGGGATTCATGGTGGCTTCCTGCGCGTTGATGTCTCTTCCCTTGTTTAGAACGCCTAATGGGGTTGTGTTCTGTTCTTCGGTGGCTCTTGGTTTCTTGGCACTTGGAAGAGCTGGATTCGCTGTTAACCATATGGACGTTGCTCCAAGATACGCAGGAATCGTAATGGGGGTCTCTAATACAGCTGGTACCTTAGCCGGCATAGTTGGGGTCGATCTTACAGGTCGACTTCTGGAAGCTGCCAAGGCCGCGCAGTTGGACCTGACGAGTCCAGAGAGCTGGAGAGCAGTTTTCCTTATCCCGGGTTTCCTCTGTATCTTCAGCTCAATAGTGTTCCTTGTATTATCAACTGGGGAGAGAATTTTTGACTGAGCCTATTTAGTATGAGCAGTCATTAAAGAAGGTATAGTTTTTTAGTGGAAATCATTGGTTGGCTGGATGCTAGTTATTTAGAACAACTGGCACTGGCAGAGTTGATATATCCTTATAGCTGCTGCATGACTTTGTAACATTGAATATACACATCATGGATTTGAATTTGCCCCATCCATCATTCAGACATGGCATATCATATTTATTTCTCTTTTTTGTACCTTAGTTTTCTCCCTTTTTTTGTCCTTATCATTAATGGGAAATTCATTTGGATACATACATGCCTATGATTAAATCTGGAGTTAAGAAACACTTGCAGTTTGGTGTATCTAAGACAGTGGAAGTGTCATTGTGGGATACAGAGTTTTTGTACTAATTCAAAATCCAGCATAGTTAACGACTACAAGTTTCTCATCTTAACAAGAAAAAGAAGAGATTAACTGCAAATCAAGAACAAGTTTATCTTAAAGAAGAAGAAAGTGAGCACTATTTGTGCTTATCTCCATCTTTGGCATACACAAAACCTCTTGGGTTATCCCCTTTGCTGCCTCTGGCGTGGCTGTGGTGGCGGCGGCGGCGGTGGCGGTGGCGCCTCTCTCTTGCATATATCACCCAAAACACTAGCGAGAGCATCGCTGCAGTGGCCACCATCACCAGCCCAACATACACCCGTTGGCTGTATTTTTCGAGCCCGGGACAGTAGCCGGTCTCGACATCCATGAACGTCTGCCTCGCATAACTGCAATCTTCGAGTTGGATGAGGAAGGGACTGTACTGGTACAAGCCGTTGCACACATCCACGGTTGCAGAAAATTGAGAGTAGAGATTCGGGCTCAGACGCCCCGTCGTTAAACAGATGCCACTGGGCGATGCACGACACACGTAGCCACTCCACGCCTTCATTAGAGGAGCTGATGAGTTAGTCATACTAAGCTTATCTTGGGGAGGAGAGGAGTTGGGTGTCTCGTACCTGAGTGGCGTTGTGGAGGTCGACTTCAGCGGGGGAGCAAGGGCGGTCGGAGAGGTCGGGACGGAAGGGATTGCAGAGGGTTGGGAGAAGAGGGCCGGACTGGTTGAAGTAGAGTTGCACGAAGTTGGAGGCGAAGTTGATGTTAGAGACATTGGTAATGACAGTGTTGATCAAGTCCACTAACTGAGACGTTACTTGCTTGCTCTTGGCTAAGGTTTGTTGGGCAGTGGCGCTGTCGACGCAGGGCAGGACGTCGTCTAGAGCCGTGTGAGCAGTCGGATTTTGGATCCACTGCATCATCGCTCTGCAACTGTCTCCTGTTGCACTGATCATCACCAACATTAACATGTTTGAATTCATACAAAGATTTAACCAAAGTGTAGTTGTGTTTTGTGCATACTTGTGGAGAAGTAGGAAAATGCCGCAGAGAATGAAAGTTGCTGTCACAAGAATCCACCCTGCTGTCACCACTCTGCAACAACAACAACAAATTCAAGAATTGCATTTTCACTATTCAATTCAAGAAATGCAACAACAACAACACACACTACACTTACATGTATACAGGAACTGTCATGCCGAGCGTTGAAAACACTGAAACAAGACATTTGCAGCAGAGTTAGAACACACAGAGCTAGGCAATTTATCCATCAAAATGAATGTGATCATACCAAATCCGAGGAGGATTAGAAGCAGCATGGAAGCTGTGAGTAGGATAAGAGCCAGTCTCCTGCAACCATGGTGTGTGTGTGTGTCAATGTCTATTAGTAGTTAATTTCTTGATGGAGAGGTGAGCAAGGAAGAAACACCTACACTGAATCCATTAGTTTCTTCACGTCTCGTGAATTTTCTTCCGTTTTAGTGGCTAGCGTTGTAGCTGAAGCCTCGAGCATGCCCTGAAGTTGATCGATGTCTGTTTGGACAGTAGGCGGCAGAGAAACTTGAACAACGGTGGTTTGCTTGGCTGCAACAAGATGTTGGGACACATTCCTTAGAGTATCAGATGTTTCATCTGCCTCACTCACCACATAATTCAAAGTGTCAATGATGCTGCTGTACATCTTCTCCTGCCCCGTGTACAACACAACGCATCCGATTCTGAAAATGCACATCACAGACTACAGTTCCAGTATTAACCATGAATATGAACATCAAGAGAGAAAGAGAGAGAGAGGGGGAGTACACTGCAGCAATGGAAAGCAGTAGGATGAAGATGAGAGAGAGAACATAAGCAATTGGAGAATAAGCAAAGGGCTCCTTTCGACGGCGGATACAGTAGCAGAGACAGATGAGAGATAAGCATATCCCAAAGGTAACAAACCAGATTGCAGCAATAGCAAAAAAGGGGGCAGCAGTGTAACTCACAGACTGCAAATCAAGAACATGGTTTCAACATGAATGATACACAATATATGAAACAAATTAGGGAGTTTGATTAAAGAGTACTGACAGCCCAGTAATGGCGATTAGTGAGGTTCCAGCCAGCAGTGTACATTTGAAAGTGATCAAGAGGGTCTTTTCTGTAAGTTCTCCTTGGAGCTAACACAAGTGTTGGGTCCAAATCTTGTCCATCCAAGTTGTTGGGTGCGAGCGACGTCTCCGGAGATGGCTGGAACGCGTCGTAGAAAGCCGGAGAGGAGGGAACCCCCTCCTCTCCGGCTCCGACTGATGAAGAAAATGGCAGCAGAGAAGTGGTGGTGACAGTCACAAGGGAGAAATACAGTAATAATGGCTTCATCAAGAATGGTGACATTGTTATACTACTATATTTGAACTAGGGTCTGTTTTCTCTACATATTCTTGAATCTTGATGAAGAAAAGAAATGGGAATTATGGAGGTTGCAACAAAAGTGATGACTATATTTTCTTCACTTATTCTGACAGACAGCTCTAAAGCCAGCAGCAGGTTTCACACATAAGAGTCATGGCATGTGTAGATGCCAATGCAATACACAAAATTATAGAAATACTAGTATCTTTTATGAATGGAGTTCAAATCACAGATTAGCCAACTCTAGCTTCACCAGTTTTGTAAATGCTGAGTTTTGTCAAGAAATGCAATGCTAAACAACAGTAAACTGACATCATTTGACTAACTAGTTTTTCATCCAATGCTAAATGCTTCTTTCACTACAACACATAGTCCCACAATTAGGGTAAAAGTTGCAGTCTACACACCCATCGAAGCGGTCTGTCTATGTGTGTCTGCCTTAGCTTTTCTATAAGACAAAGTTAATGATCGGCTACAGCTATAATTCCATGATTTTAGTTTCACTTTTTTGACTTTTACAACCCCTTTTCTTTCTCTTCTTTTTGAAATTTGGGTTCACCAACATTGTAGCGCCATAATTTCCTTTCCTCCTCCATATGTAGAGGGGAGTATTTATTTTTCATAATTGATACTAGTATTTTTATCCTCATTATTAAATTATTTAAATCTTACATTTTTAATGAGAAATGAATTTAAACAAAATTAGCTTAAATGATAGATGGGAAACGCCCCTTTAATGTTTTTTCTTTATCAATCAACAGGTGATTGGAAGCTTTTGGTTCAGCCATTCTAAGCAACGCCGGATTTTTTTTTTTTTGGATGCTGTAATCGTGCAAAAGAAACCAGCCATTGATCAAGTCCATGAGAATATAGTTTTAGAAAATCATTTTATAACGTTAAGGGGAAAATGGCTTTAGAAGTAGAATGAACAATTTATATATAAAGGAAAGTGTAAATTTTACGCTCAGAACTTAAAATACCATTTACAACGTAAACACAAAAAACTTGTGTACAATCGGGTGTACCATATAATACCCGTACAATTGGGTGTTATTTATACAGTTCGGATCAGGATATGAATTCAGATCAAAATACGAATTAGGGTTTAATTGAGAGTGCAATCCGATTGTACGATATTACTCAATTGTACCCAAGATCACCTCAAAAAAGAAATAAACCAATTAAAATCTCATGTGATGAAAGTGCCTCCAGAATGTGTGCGAAAACCACCAATTTAAAGGCTTGACTAACTATTGTTAAAACAATTTAACTGAATTGATCGTTTTGACAAATTTTGCAATAAAATTTTCTTTCAACCTTTATTCTTTTAATTGATTCAACAAAACCCAAGACTAATCATAAATTAAGCTCAGTTTGAGAGCCCTAAGAAAGATGATCAACTGACTATACCACTAACCAAATAAAATTATACAAAGCATATCAGATTTCTACAAAAGAATTGCACACTAAATTCAGGAAAATTTGAAAGCAAAACTGGTATAGAATAAAAAATGGGCAGGCTCAAAATTTTAAAGCCTCCAGGAAAATCCACAACTCACATTTCATCCGAAACAAAAAAAAAAAAAAAAAAAAAAAAAAAAAAAAACTAAACTCATGTTTCTAAAAACACTAACATAAAAAAAAATGCAATTTCTTAGCTCACATCCCTGTAAAGGCCTTCTTCCCAAGACCTGAAGAACCAGCTGGGATAACCTTAAGAACATTAAACCTCACAGTTTTGGACAAAGGTCTGCATAATAATAGAGAAATGCATCAGAAACTCCTCACTCCTAAAGCCAAAACTACAGAAACATGTTGAATACTAACCTGCACTGGCCGATGATGACGTGATCACCTTCTTTCACACGAAAGCATGGGGAAATGTGGGCTGGAATATTCGAATGTCTCTTCTCGTATCTAAAAGAATAAACAGGCAGGCCAATCAGAAAGATGAAACCACCAGCAGCAGCAGTAGCTACATTACCAGAACAGAAGTTATACCTTTGGTATTTCTTCACCCAATGAAGGTAATTCCTTCGAACGATGATAGTTCTCATCATCTTAGCACTGTGACAAGTTCCGGCCAGAATACGGCCTCTAATGGAGACATCACCAGTGAAAGGGCATTTCTTGTCAATGTATGTGCCTGAGAAGTTTAGAAAATAACAAGACTAAGCACAGTATAGCCTAAATCATGAATCCAAGATAATAAGCATATGAAACAAGTAAATTTTCTCAAACATAAAACAACAGCAGCAAAACGACCACATCAATGACAAACAACAACGATCAAAACATAAGAATCAAAGATGAAATTTAGGGCTCAATAAAGACCAAATAGTGATGTCACAGTGGTGATAAAACGAAAAAAATCCCCAATGTGTCGCAACAATAGAATCTTTACACGAACTATGTATAATCGGAGGTAGCAGAAATAAAAGAAAGCAACATCTGAAATCAATAACCAGACCTTCAGTAGCCTCGCGAGGCGTCTTGAAACCCAATCCGATGCTCTTCCAAAAACGGTTGCCCCCTTTCCCTGGCCGCTTACCCTTCCCCGTCTTCTTCGAGCTGGAAAAATAAGGTTTGACGGATCAGACTGACGAAATAACTTCATCAACACTGATTAAGCATAATATTCATACCATAGGAACACCTTGGGCTGCTTCAGGAACGCCTTTTCAGTCTGAATAAACAATAAAAACTCTCAATTAGTCCGAAATTTTGCAGAATATCAAAGGGTGGCGAAACCAGGTTTACCTGCTCAGCCATTGTAGCTCTCTCCGGTGTTCAGCTGAAAATGCGGGAAGCGGCAGCGACGGCGGCGGATAAAACCCTAGCGACGAGAGAGCTCAGACGTCAAATGTTGTCTTTTTATATATGCAGTTCATAGTTGAAACTCTATTTTGCCCCTCTTCAACTCCACCAGCCCCAACTTTTGCCAAAATTAGATGGCGCCCCCTGAACTATTGCCTATTTATGGAACTGGCCCATCCAACCAATTAAAATCGATTTAAAATCAATAGCGCAACGCCGCGCCGCTACTCTTCACAAAAATTTCTCCCTCAAGCTGCTTCTTCTTCTTCTTCTTTATTTCTCGTCGGCGCTTTTGATCGTTAAACACACTACGTCATGTCCGCCGCCGCTAGAACAGTCTTCCGTTCCGTCTCTACGTCCGCTCGCAGTGCCACGGCGAGACTATCCGCCTCCATTTTCAGGTTCCTCTCTACTCGCTTAGCCTTACATCCGTATTTCCTAAAATAATGGCACTTTCATTCCCAGATCTGAGAAATTGACACCTAAATCATTACACGGATCAGGTCTCCTGTAGAGACGAGCAGTTTTAGCGATGCTTCGATTTCGCCGCACCGCGGTCAATTCGGGAATGTAGATGGAAGAAACTTCTCAACGAAGACGAGGAGATTTCGATTTGAGCGCAGAATCGATCTGAAACGAAGCACTTCGGCCACTGGAATCGTGGAAAGGATAGAGTACGATCCTAATCGAACTTCTCGGATTGCTCTAGTACGATGGGAAGGTGGAGAACTCCAGAGAAAATCCAACGCGGCGGAGGATTTCACGCTGCCAGCGAAGAGTCTCGAATCCACTGCCGCCCCCGCCAGCGGCGCGTTCGCCTTCTCCTCCCTGCCGGGGTTGGTGGATGACAGAAGCGCAGATTACTCTTCTATTGGAGAAAAGAAGCAAACTACGAAGTCTAAATATGTAACGGTTGGAGTGCCTTCTTCGTCGAAGAGCCGCTTCACTATTGAAGGTTCAGGGAGCAAAATAACTAGTGCAAAGGATGTTTTCGTCTCTGCTTTCTCCACAAAGGCCAAGGGAGAGAATGCAGGTAGCTCTGATGGTTTCCCAAGGATAGCGGTAGCTGGGTCAAGGCCGGCTTTCTTCGTCTTAGGAGAGAAAGAGGAAGTAGGAGGGAAGGACACGTTCTCTCTTGGAGAGGTGCAGAAGTGGAAGAAGGATAGCAGTCGATGGATGCATAGGATCAAGCGTAAAGGGGCAGTTTCTTGGTCTAGTATGATGAGTCAAGAGAAATTAGGGCTTAAGGGGTTGAAGAATGGTGGCAAGGCGGCGAAGAATGGGAAGCTCGGTGATGATCGTGTTCCTGTCACTTACATCATAGCCAGTCATCAATTGGCAGAGGGCAACTTGGTGATGAATTGGTCCGGAGCTGCGACTAGCAGCTCTTCTCAATATGCCCAGTATGGTAATAGATACTAACTTTGATTGCAGATTGAGAGCTGAGTAGAAGAATAACAAATCCAAATTCTATTTGTGCTTTGACCTTAGTGTTCTGGTTGAACCTATCTTTATATGCTGGTTATATTTGGTATGCAGTTGTATTGCAAGTGGTATTAAAACTAGTGTTCCTATTTTTGCTTCTTCTTTCCTTATGTTCTGTGACTTCTGTCCCTTTAACGTGTACAATAGACTGTGGAACTATCTTTGCACCACAGCTTCTTATATTTTCAAAATCATTTACAGTTCATGTTCCTCTTGTTTGTTTTTGTTTGTCATCCTATTAGCATAATGAGACCTGTGGCTTCATCTTTTGTTTCCTTTTTCTGCCACATTGATCTCAATTTCTGGTCTTCCTTTTTTGTCTTTTTCTTTTTTTCCTTTTCTTTTTGGCCTTTGTGATTGACTGTTATGCTGTTTATAACCCTTAACAATGATTTGCTTTACATGCTAAGTACTCGAAAGTGAAATTCTTCTTTCAGGTTTCTCCACACAGGAGGGGTATTAGAAATGGACCAAAGGCTTTGAAACCTGTCCCAGTAATAATCAAGTGCAAGTAAGTTGTTTCTTTCCATCATTGTGGTTGTCTATGTTTTCGTAGAGGTTTCTTCTTACTGAACTGAAATTCAGTATTCCCAAGGTCAATTATGAATAGTTGAATTCACGAAGTGGCTAGTAGGTTCAAACAAGATATCAATTGCTCTATATTCATATAGTAAGACGATATATTTTATTTGTGAATTTGTGAAGTGTCTATTTATGGCTTTATATTTGAGAGGCTATTGAAGGTCTTCGAGTTGCTTACTTGATTATCATTTGTTTTTGTAGGTTTTGATTATTGTTAATTTGGGATGTTGTGTGATTTTGAATTTGTGGAATTTTGAGCTGAGTTGACTTACTTTAGGTTTTTGGTGAGGTTTATTGAGCTGATACACTACTTCTCTCTCAATCTCAATCTGCCACTTTTATGTTCCTTTTGTTTTCCACTGTTTTTTGCTTTGTGTTTGATTATATTTGTAAGGTAAAACAGCCGTTGTTTAGACCAATAATAGAGCTTGCGGAGCATTCTCTCACAACCCTAATTTCCGTTCCAGTGTCATTTGTTAGATGATTTTGTTGTGTGCCACCATTTATCCTCTATATATTGCTTCCTCGTAGCTATTGAACGTTAAAATCTTGGCAGGGTATGCGGCCGTGTCAAGCTACCTCACTTCTTTTGTTGCGGTGGGATCAAGCCAAATCCTGAAGAAAATAACAATTAGAACTGCCTTATGTATTCTTGATATGCAAGAGGAAATCTGATCTACCGTGCAGGTTATCGCTTAGATTTGGCTGTCATCATTTTTATCAATTGGGAGAGATTATGTCTTCTGGCCTGTGATTTCTACTGCTGTTAGTAGACAACTCTGCAGTTGTTGATTAGGATGAGGTTCTCTGCTCAGTGCTGAATAATAATGCTTATGTTAAATTTTGGGCTCTCTGTTCTGATTTATAAAGCGATATTTTCTTGCTGCTGATAAATTTTGGAGGATTATTGTATTTTAATTTTGGTTTTAATTTTCATATTATCATGTCGTGTGTGCTATAAACTTATTTACCAAATGCCTATTATTGGGTGCGACCGTCGCATGTTACGGTCCGCATTTGTCACCAGAGCTGACAGAACCAGTATTTTGGCTTTTTTTTATCTTTTGAATTATTATATAAAAATGCTATTTTAAATTTATTTACGTTTTATTTTCTTCCCTTTCGATAGTTAGAAGAGAATGCGACACCGTTTCTATCTCACTCTCTTTCTCCCATATCCCCCTCGCTCAAAGCCCTATTTCCTAAACCCTCCTAATATCTCATCTCCTTCCTATTTCACTACAGTCCGTCTCGATGCTAAGATACGCCGGCAGAAAAGCGGACTCAGCCGTTGGAGGCTTCCGGCGGCTGGTGCACTCACTGGCCCAACCTGCGCCGTTGGCGACCGCTATCAACCACCATTTCAGTACCACATTGCCGCCGTTTGTTTTGCCGGAAAATCATGACGACAATAATAGGGGCTCTCATCTTCTCGATTTTCCTTTCTTTGGCGGGGCTATGGAATTGATGGCAGTCCCCAAGAGGAAGGTGAATTTGTCTCTAGTATTTTAGAGTTTAGCGTTTAAAGATATACTTGCTTGATTGATTTGATTTTCTTCGTTGAACGTTTTCCATGAATGTTGAGAAAATGAAGATATTGGTTTTTTTCATCATCAATGTTACTATCTCCTTGTGATTTTTCTAATAGATATTATAAAAATTAGAGTAAATATCATTTTAAAACCTCAAATTATTTGTGCATTATCAATTATATTTTAAATTATTAAAAATATTTTTTAATTTAAAATCATTAATTTTGTATTAATTGTATCATTTGTCCATTTTTTTACTTCTAAAATTTGACGTGGCTCGCCAAATGCCACGATCTATTTATAATTATTCCTTTTAAACGTACATTGTACAAAACGACGTCATTATATGCCTTACTAATTGAAATTTAAAGAGTGCAAAATGAATATTGAAGGATACAATTGATACAAAATTGATAGTTTAAGGTTTAAAAAAATATTTTCGATAGTTCAAGATATAATTGATGGTGCGAAAATAGTTTGAGGTTTAAAGTGATATTTACCTTAAAAATTAAATTCAGTATTTTTTTATTTGCTTTCTTAATTTGAAGAATGGGGCAGCATAATTTATTTGAATTTAAAAGAGTAAATATCACTTGAAATTTGAAATTATTTTTGCACTATCAATTACTCCATATTCTTAATTATCAAAAATACTTTTTTAAACCTTGAACTAACAATTAATTTTTTTTTATCAATTGTATCATTCATTAAATTTTCATCCTTTAAATTTTTAATTAGTAAGGCATATAATGATTTCGTTTTTTACGATCTATAATCTATAATATATTAAAAACACAATTTTCAATTTGAAATTAATAGCAAATCAATTTTCAAATTGAGTAATAATTTTTAAATTATAATTAATTTTATGGTTTATTTGTAAACTATATATTTGTTTTTATTTCGTTTTCCTTTATCTTCTTATTTTTGTTTTTTTTATTTCTTTTCTAAAATTGTGAAATTCGGCTAATTCTAAAATACTCCCTCCATCCACAATATCGCTTCCACTTTTGTTATTTTGATCCATCCACAATATTGTTTCCACTTTCATTAATAGCATTAGAGTCTACAAACTTCTACTCACAATAATAGTGGGACCCAAACTCACTAACAACAATACGCACTACTATCCAACACTTTCTTAAAACTAAAGCAAAATTGAAAATAGTATTTTAGTTTGAAAATTGTAAAAAATCGGGTGAAAGACACAACTAACCAAAATTATATAGCAAAATTAGTCAATAAAACTAAAGCAAAATTGAAATAGTATTTGACTTAAAAAAATTGTAATAAAAAAAAAAAAAAAAAAATCAAAGTTTGACTTAAGAATTAAAAAAAAGGCCGATTCATTCCCCCCATTTTAGCTTTCTTCTTCCCCATTTCAAAACTATTGAACCGTCCCCTTCCCCATTTCAAAAATTTCGGTTGTTTTTTCCCATTTTCATTTCTTCACGGAGACCGTCGACTGTCGACTTTCGTTTTCGACGATTCTTCACGGCGCAACCTCCAGCACATAATCCTAAACATGCTCTTCTAGAACGCAACATGTAAAACATGCTCGCAGAATTCTAAAACATGCTTAAGAAAACGATAAACCTACTATCATGATTGTCTAAGCGCAGTTAACAAAAACATATTAACAAGCAAAGACACAGAAAAGCAGGTAACGAGCATAAGGGATTAACACCACGACATGCAAAGAACATAATAAAAGAAATAAAGTTCTTCGTGACCCATTCGTGGAATCCCAAAACTATTCTATTACAATAAAAAATAGGGTTTGGAACCCCTACTTCCTCTGTAGCTGCAAACAAACTTAGATGGATTGAAACTTTGGAATATCCCAATGCCCTTGATTATTCTATCATTTAAGCTAGTTTGCTTGATTCATATCCCATTGAAAGGGTGAGAATGGAGAAATCTTGATTCATATCCCATTGAAAGGGTGGGATTGGAGAAATCTTACTCTTCAGGATAAAAATACTCAAATCATGCATCTTATCAATAATCCAAAGTAAACGCCCCCTTAGAGATAATACTTTTAAGAAAGGAGCAATCATTACATATCATTTACATGGCATGCATACATAACAAATAGAAGTAAACTGCACCAACGCCCTAGGGTTTACTATGTCACACCTTCAAGTTTTAACTATTCAAAACTTTGTTTTGCGCGCAATATATGACTGTGAATGTATAATATACATACATGTACATGTGGCACTATACTTATGTCTTTACAGCATCTGGCATCATTAATAATAAATATGATTTATATCTATCTACAACTCTAGAATGAACCACCAGCTAGATGAACCACCATGATTAGAACATTAAGGTGTGTCAAGGCAATTCACATATTGATATTCATCTTGTTATGTTTCAACCTTTAGTAAATATCCAAACACTCTTCAAAAGGATCTCAAAAGAAGAAAAAGAAAAACAAAACCAAAACCAAAACCAAAAACAAAAACAAAAACAAAAACAAAAACAAAGACAAAGGCTCTTCAAACTATCCTGGGGGCAGAATACGTTACTGATTAACCATGGCTGTTAGCCTAGCCTGGGGGCCACTTCTCAAACTATCTAGACATAACTAAATCCGAGGGAGTGATCGATTAATTACATAGCAATCGCATAATTCATGAATTAGATTATGAAATAGTAATAAAATTGTTCGATTCTTCAGTTATAAAAATACTTACAAGTTGTTCTATATACTGAGATTTGCAATATTACGTGTATTTTGCGAGTTGAGAACCCACTACCAGTGAAACAAGATAGAGAGAGATCTGCCAAAAAATAAAACGTCAATGAACCCTCTCAAACAACAATAATAATAATGATAATATGAAAAACGTGGAAGCAACAAACCTATTTCAAGATTACTCGATTGGGATACAAGGTGGTGGGCTCGAACATCTTATACGGAATGCTAAGCTCAAATTCATAACTCCAACTCTTGATTAAATTCATTATTGGTTCCGTGCAAATGATTTCACCATGTCGTCCACTACCAGATCCACTGACACTACCACATCGGCCACCACCCCTACTGGTGACTCTGCGACCACGAGATATTGTGGCATCACGATCGATATAGTGAACGTCAATGTAAACACGAGGACAGAATGGAGTTCTCTTATGCTCCCAATCAAAATCCGCGTATAGAATGCAAATTTTTTGTAATTGATAGAAATTCGTGATGAAAACTCATCTACATTGGGATTATTGCGACATTTTTCTTTCCAAATCATGTCATACACTCCAAACTTAGACACCCCTAAATCACCACCAATTACTTGAACAACCTCAGCACCAAACAAACGAGTATTGTCATTCATAATCACTAGAGTTGTCAAATGGCCCGGGTCGGGCCAGCCTGACACAGTCCACTGGACTTTCGAATTATACAGGGTTGGGCCGGGCCGAATCGAAATATGATCGGGCCTCAAAATAGCAAGCCCAACCCGACCTTATTGGGCCACCGGCCGGTCGGGCCAAACCGGCCCAATAATTTTTTCTCTTAAAATTTATTTTTTTGCTATAAAAATGATAAAAAAAAATAAATTAATTAAAGTAAATCAACTAACAACAAATCAAATCATCAATCCACAGAAGTAACAGTGTGAATGATAAAAGTGGTGTCATTGATGAAGTAGTATGTAGTAATATCAAAAAATAGTCGACTCACAAGATGATCGGGTATATGGGGCAGTTCTTCTGAGGTTCCATTCAAATAATCGTATATTTCAAAATCAACATATCCCTTTGTACAAGTCGTTTGCATAATTCTTGGGCTCGAACATCTTATACGGAATGCTAAGCTCAAATTCATAACTTCAACTCTTGATTATATTCACTGTTGATTCCGTGCAAACGATTTCACCATGTCGTCCACCACCGCATCCCCTGACACTGCCACATCGTCCACCACCGCCGCTGGTGACTCTGCGACTTTGAGATATTGCGGCAGGACGATCGATCTGGTGAACGTCAATGTAAACACGAGAACACAATCGAGTTCTCTTATGCTACCAATCAAAATCCGCATATAGAATGCAAATTTTTTGTAATTACTTAGGATCTGCGTCTACGAGAGTCATCAACTTACAAATTCGTGATGAAAACTCATCTACATTGGGATTATTGCGACATTTTTTTTTCCTAATCATGTCATACACTCCAACCTTAGACACCCCTAAATCTCCACCAATGACTTGAACAACCTCAGCACCAAACAAACGAGTATTGTCATTCATAATCACTAGAGTTGTCAAATGGACCGGGTCGGGCCAGCCCGACCCAGTCCACTGGACTTTCGAATTATACCGAGTTGGGCCGGACCGACCCAAAATATGATCGGGCCTCAAAATAGCAAGCCCAACCCGACCCTATTTGGCCACCGGACGGTCGGGCCAAATCGGCCCAATATTTTTTTCTCTTAAATTTTTTTTTTGCTATAAAAATGATAAAAATAAATAAATAAATTAAATTAAATCCACTAACAACAAATCAAATCACCAATCCACAGAAGTAACAGTGTGAAGGATAAAGGTAGTGTCGTTGATGAAGTAGTACGTAGTAATATCAAAAAATAGTCGACTCACAAGATAATGGGGTATAGGGGGCAATTCTTCTGAGGTTCCATTCAAATAATCGTATATTTCAAAATCAACATATCCCTTAGTACGAGTCGTTTGCATAATTCTTGGGCTCAAACATCTTATACGGAACGCTAATTAAGCTCAAATTCATAACTCCAACTCTTGATTATATTCACTGTTGATTTCGTGCAAACGATTTCACCATGTCGTTCACCACCGCATCCCCTGACACTACCACGTCGTCCACCACCGCCGCTGGTGACTTTGCGACTATGAGATATTACGGCAGGACGATCGATCTGGTGAACGTCAATGTAAACACGAGAACACAAAAAATTTGCATTCTATATGCGGATTTTGATTAGGAGCATAAGAGAACTCCATTCTGTACTCGTGTTTACATTGACGTTCACCAGATCGATCGTGCTTCCGCAATATCTCATGGTCGCAGAGTCACCAGCGGCGAGCGGTGGTGGTAGATGACGTGGTAGTGTCAGGGGATGCGATGGTGGACGACATGGTGAAATCGTTTGCACAGAATCAACAGTGAATATAATCAAGAGTTGAAGTTATTAATTTGAGCTTAGCATTCCGTATAAGATGTTCGAGCCCAAGAATTATGCAAACGACTCGTACAAAGGGATATGTTGATTTTGAAATATACAATTATTTGAATGGAACCTTAGAAGAACTGCCCCCTGTACCCGATCATCTTGTGAGTCGACTATTTTTTTATATTACTACGTACTACTTCATCAACGACACTACCTTTATCCTTCACACTGTTACTAGAGTTGTCAAATGGGCTGGGTCGGGCCAGCCCGGCCCAGTCCACTGGACTTTCGAATTATATCGGGTTGGGCCGAGCCAGCCCAAAATATGATCTGGCCTAAAAAAGCAAGCCCAACCCGACCCTATTAGGCCATCGGGCGGTCGGGCCAAACCGGCCCAATAATTTTTTCTCTTAAATTTATTTTTTTGATATAAAAAATGATAAAAAAAAATAAATTAAATTAAACTAAATCGACTAACAACAAATCAAATCATCAATTCACAAATATAATTAAAGATAAAATAAAAATATTAAATCATACTATTGTAAGTCAAAACACAATAAAAAATAAATGAAAATCATATAATAGAAAGTTTATTAAATAATACTTCAAAGTATTTAAACAAATTTAAAGTCATAATAGTAAATATATTAAGCTAACTCAAAATTAATATACTGGCATTCAAATCAAGAAAGCATCCATTTTAAACTAATCCCTCTGTCCGCAATATCGTTTCCACATTTGTCATTTCGGTCCGTCCGCGATATCGTTTCCACTTCCATTTATAGAAGTAGGGTCCACAAACTTCCACTCACAACAATAGTGGGACTCAAACTCCACTCACTACATATCCACTACTTTTCTTAAAACCCGTGCCGTCCACAGTGTGAAAACGATATCGCGGACGGAGGGAGTATAATTGCAAAGCAGATGTTATACGAGATGATTGAGTACATGGGGCAGATTTCCTGAGGTTCCATTCAAATAATCGTATATTTCAAAATCAACATATCCTTTTGTACGAGTCGTCTGCATAATTCTTGGGCTCGAACATTTTATACGGAATGTCAACTCTACCCACTCTTGGCAGCTCAGCTCTACCCACTCTTGGCAGCTCAGCTCTGCCATACTCAACTCCAAGACAAAAGCCAGTGCAATAAGGCTTGGCCCAATTTATCCTGATGGGCCTTTAAAACTAGGGTTTATTTGTAAATTATAAATAACATCTTCACTTGTAAATTATGGGACTCTCTTTGGAATGACTCTTTCTCTCTTTTCACTAGAAAAAGAACTTGTAAATGTAATCCTCACAAAATATAGTGAAAACTCGGGCAATCTCCCGTGGACGTAGATCTTGTGATTGAACCACGTAAATCCTCATGTTTTTTATCATTTTATTTTAGGGTGTTAATCCTCACAAAGTATCGAAATTAAATAATATATTTAAATAAATAAATATAAATATTAAATAGAATCAAATATAAGTAAATATAAAATATATTTTTAAAAATACAATAAAATAAGCCACATCAGTTACTGAATAAAATTCTGAATTTGAAAACGTAAATTTTTAACTTTGTATAAATAATTGAAATTTGATAATGAAAATTAGCATCATACATAGTAATTATAAAATTGAGAATATGCAGTCATATAGCCATATTGGGGATTAGAACTCAATATTTGGCCCTCCATTTTAAAAACACAAATTTTGGCTATTTTTGGTAATTTCGGACTGTATTCCCCTTAATTTGGGCCGATCAAATCGGGTTGGGCGCGGGTTCACGTGATACTTTTGGCACTAATGTTATAATTTGATACTTTTTTTATATCAAATTAGAGATTTTATACCGGTGGAACCCATGAGTTGGGTTGGCATACAACACCCCTATGTTGTTCATAGAATTCGTGCGTAGGGGCGGTATGCGACAACCTTGTGCTGTTCATGGGACTCGTGAGTTGAGGGGCCACGTGACAGCCTTGTTTCTTATTTGGGGAAATCTTGAATTGATGGGAGTCAACGTTGTAATAGAGTCTTCCAACATGGACGACAAGGGCCAGGTCTGGACATTGCGAAAAGGGAAAATTGGAAGTCGGGGCGTGCGGGTTGCTATGTCATTATTTGTGGCTCTATAGCAGGCCTACACAGCCCTGATATAGCTTATGCCATCTCAGAGTTGGATGCGGCTAAAAGCTTCTAAGCATGACGAATAAAATCAGAGTTGAGCATCAATCTGAATAACTTTTATGGAAACCTATGAGCAGACAACGTCAGAGATGACGGTACGTTGTGGACAAGCTGGAGTCGAGCATGATATTCCTATACAAGATTTTATTTCCGCCACTTGTTCGGATTGGCTGAGAAATTGTGGGACTTGTATGATATTCCAAATATTAAAGAGGGAGTAGGGTATATACCCCAAAATATTAAAAATTCGTATACTCAAATCATGACATGGCTAACACGACTAATCGAGATAAAATTGACATATGTCTCACCCAAAGGTGAGTGATTTTTTGGATTGCCCAATGGCAAGTCCGGCTCTGCCTCACCAAAAGGTGAGTGATTTTTTAGATTGGCCAATGGCAACTCTGTCTCTGAATCATCCAAATGTGATATTACCTATGGGATTGCTCAATGGCAGGTCCGGCTCTGCATTATCCAAAGGAGATGTTATTTATTGGATTGTCCAATGGCAACTCCATCTCTAGGTTACCCAATGATAAATCTCAAAATTATCCTCCGTGATATGTTTAGCTCTGAAATCATCCGATAGCGAATCTTGAGGCTGCCTTCATGACATGCTCTGTCAGCGATAGAATCGAGCTGGAGGACCGAGAGAACGCGTCCGACCTACTCGAGGCGCTAGAGAACATAGGGAAAGCCGCCTTGGATGGGAAATGGGATGAAAAGATGGAACGAGAACACGTACGACAGCGTGTGCGATCTGCTACTGTGATTTGGAACAAGTTGAATCACTTCATACAACTTCCCAAGGAGATTCAAGCAATTTTAGGGTCGGTTCCTGAAGAATTCAACTCGTATTTCTCAACTAGATTTAATTTGACATATAAATATGTATATGGAGAAATAGATTTAAGATTTAAAAACTATAAATTTGAAACTAAATTATTTTCTCTATGCTCTCTTTTGCAAAAAAAATTGTGTTCGATTTTTTCGTAAAATAATTATGTAATTTTATAGTAGCGCGTAATTTAAATTTATTAAAACCATCAATATTTTATTTGAAAAGTGAACGACATTTGTGTAATGTTTAACCTCTTTCTTCCACTAGCCCACTAATAAAAATAGACATCGGTAAAAAAACATTGCAAATCTATATTATATTAAAAAGGGTTAAAGGTGTGGATACACCCTTGTTTTATTTCTTTTCAAAATTGTGATATTTGATTAATTATAAAATATCTAATATGCATATCAAATTAAATATTTACTTACCATCATATCTTTATTTATTTTTCTAATTACACTCTAATTATGCATTTGCTAATTATGGAACTGGCCCATCCAACCAATTAAAATCGATTTAATTTCGGATTATAGATGCATATTCCTTGCCAAAAAAAAGATTATCATAAACATAATGGATATCTAAATCCTTGCTCTCATGCAGTTCTCAGCTTATGTAATTTTGTTTTGTTCAACTTTCCACGATTTTAGCTTAAGAAATCAATCCACTTATACACCAAAAGATATATCATTATGAAAGTTATCGATTATGTCCCAAACTTTGATAAGTTCTTTTAAGAAGTTTAACCAATACAACGTGCCATCTCGCTCTTTTGGTACTGAATCATTTGACTGAACATAGATTCATCAGAAAATGAAAAATTGGGCTTCTTTTGAATATATGTACGAGGTTGGAACATTTTATGATATGTGCTTTATATTATGCAAAAGAAGAGAATAAAGGAAAGTGACTGACAACGAAATGCAACTCAATTTGTAAGTAAATATATAAATAACGAAAAGTGGTTGTCTAGGCAGCATAGCCTTGGGCACTCATATAAATAACAAGATAAGAAGGATTGTCAACTTGTACATTATTTGCAACCATGACCATCAGAATACCATCTTCACTTCTCCATGCCCTCTCTCTCCATCTCTCTCTCTCTATCTCTACGCTAATGAATAAAGAATAGCATTACTTAACGAAGTCGAGGAGGATCACCCAATAATAGAAAAATGATATTCAGCCAAAAAGAAAACCCAAAAAAAAAGGAAATTATGTACGCCTCTGTTCGACTCTCTTATCATATAACGTTAGCTGCCAGCAGAAGTCGTTTTCGCTGGAGTAAACTCAGCCATCATGAGGACTCTTCCGCTAACAGATTCAATGTTACTCTGCAGAGCTCACTCCCTCTGCGCAAAACCACCAAAAAGAAAGAAAGATTCATCATTGTGCTCATCAAACAAGATATATCTAGACATCATATCTAATCTAAGTAACTCCGGCCACCGTTACCAGCAACCAAGCATCCCAGACTATGTTACTACTTAACCGCTCCTCAAACTATGACGTCTGCTAAAATTTAGTGAGTCTAGCAGCAGGATTTACTATTCAAGACTTACTGCAATCATCTAAAACGGGTTGGATTTTCTTCGAACGAGGTCAATGTGTATATGCAGTGTAGAAGCAAGATAGGAAGGAGAAAACTAAAGGTTATAATGAATGACATACCCTCTGACGTTTTGGATTTGCTTGCGACTGAGAGCCTCTCCTGCGACGAGAAGAACCCTGATCTCTGTTGTCATCAACCTGCATGTGCCATAAACACAGAATATCTCTTAGAAACACAAGGAACCTAGTCTTTATCTAGGTTGAGCTACAACCATCTAAAATCAGTCCTTCCAAGAAGGCCCACTTTACCTGTGTTTCATCTGAATTTGCTCCTTCAGTGGATGTCCTGTTATCCTCAGCTCCGGTGTTCTCGGAGAGCATCGGCATTATCTGGCGTAGAATATTAGATAAAAGTACCCCTTCTTCACTCACAGCTGATGCTGATTCCTGAGAATTGTGAGTACCTTGAGCAGCTTCAGCATGACTTGGAGCAGAAGCTGAATGTGGGAGCTCGGTACTTTCACTGAGGATCTGACCCCCTGGAAATATACTACTTAGCAGTTGCTCGAGTCCTCTGACCTGGGCAGAGAATCCTTGATCATTAAGTGCTTCAGAAGGTAAACTGTCGCTGCCTGAAAAAGGTGTCTGGAATTAGCCTAAAACGATCACAGATTTGGTTATCACTGCTTTCACTTACTTATTAAGAAAAATGAGCTGATTATCTTTCATCAAACAATCAGAATAATAGATTATCAAATGTTGGACTTTAAGAAAAAAACAAAAAAAAAATGGATTTATTTACTTTGGTGCTTAACGGTTTGTTTCTATCATATGTGCACTGCATAGTCGGATTTGTCATGAGTTAGCTCATACTTCAGTCAGTTTTATCTACATGTGACAAAATCAAGAAGCATCTCAGTGCATACAAATTATCTTCACAGAAAACACATTTCATGGCTGCCAGTCAATCTTATCACAAAGAAACCAACAAATCAATAATTCAAGACTAACCAACAATAAGAATCAAATTTAAATGGTTGCAAAATTACCATTTCCTCCCAGGACCGGAACATGTTGCTGTTGTGTTGAAGAACCAGGAACAGGTAGTTCGGTATTACCATTATGATCATGATTTTGATCTGATGCTTGAGAAGATCTTGCATTATTTGAGCTTCCTGAAGATAGATGTTGAACTCTAGCCAAAACTGGATATAGGATCCCTATTGAACCACGAGATGAATCTGCACTACGCCCAACAGAGGCAGGAACTGCAGCAACTACAGTTCTAATGGGAACGGCCCTCAGTTGTGGTTCCCTATTGCGTGAGCTTGGTTCAACCGTTGCAGCATCTTGTTGTTGACTGGGACTTGCACTATTAGATGATGGTGTACCAGTTTGCCCTTGAGACGGCGAAGCAGCAGGCTCTCTTCGAGGAAATAATGATCCTGATTATGGAAACAAGAGAAAAAGAATTAAGATACTGTTAGAGAGCCAGTTCATAGTAGTAGGAAGAAGCAGGGCGTGCAGCAGCAGAAGTATATAGGTCAGAGATTCAGAATCCTATTCTGTTAAGGAAAGGATTTAGTAGCATAAATAGGAGTTCTCTCCTTACGAGAGGGCTATCTAGGATTGATTTTTGGATAAATAGGAGTTCTCTCCTTACGAGAGGGGCTATCTAGGATTGATTTTTGGTCTAGCACAAGTTGCTTTGGAATAGCGAGTTCCTCTCTCATTTGGATTTCTCTTTGTTCTGCTATTCCCCTTTACTCTAAAAAATTGGTCCGACCTGCCGGATCGGTCTATGCCCGAAACTCGTGCACAGTTTCGAATTGTGATGGATAGTCGGGTGAAAACGTTGGAGAAGGGGAACGAAACCCTTAAGAAGGAGATGGAAGAGCTACGGGCATTGCACGAATCAACACATCATCAGACGTTGACTGATTTGCAGCGCATGATGAAAACAATGATGAAGGACAAAGGGGGGGTTAAGGGCAACGGCACAAAAGTCGCGGCAACAGCAGCCAGCAGGTGATTCCAGTGCCAATGCCAACTCGGAAAAGTTGGGGAAAACAACCACCAAGTAGGGCCTTTGCTGGACAAGTGGGGGAGAACAACCCACCCGGCGGACTCTTATCAATTCGGGATGCCACCTGAATTCGGATTCAGAATGCCAACCAGCCGTGCTTCCGGAGAATCCAACGGCGTCCAAGCCAAGATTCCGCCGGGGTTCGGTCTGGTCCCCTACGTTAGCACCAACTTAGGCGTAGGTCGAGGTTCAGCAATTGGAACATCAACTATTCCCCAACTAGGAGCATACTTTAACGCCAACTCAACTGATGGTGGTGTGCCGCCAGGTTCTTTTACTACGCCAGGGTTTAACAGCAACACACGGACTGTAATCTCGACTGACACATGCGCAGCAGCGGCGCGCGTTAATCTGCCCATGTTTGGGGGCTCCAACCCCGAAGCTTGGGTTTCCATAGCGGAGCAATATTTTCAAATTCATGGGACGCCAGAAGCAAACAAGTTAGAGGTAGCCCTGATTGCAATGGAGGGTGATGCATTATAATGGTTCTAGTGGGTTCGAGCAAATGCTCCTAATCTCACATGGATTCACTTCAAGTTGGAGATGTTACGAATGTTCAGCAGCAGTAACCCGATGGCCAATCCAATCGAGAAAATGATTTAAACTCATCAAACGGGTGCCGTAAGTGAATTTGTGACTACTTCTATATCTACGAGGGTTTGTTGGGCCTCAGACGATGAAATTGACCTGTGAGATACAAGGACATAAAATTCTCGTGATGATAGACAGTGGTGCAAGTCATTGCTTTATATCTAAGTACACAACAAAGGAGCTCGGACTGAAAGTGAATAGGTCAGGTCGCTCATCTGTGAGTCTAGGCGATGGCCCAAAAGCGGCGGAGTGGATTTAATATTAGGCATCTCATGGTTAGCTACCCTTGGAGAAGTGCAAGCGAATTGGCAACAATTAACAATGAAATTTCAAAATCATGGAAAAGAGTTAGAGCTCAGAGGAGAGTCAACCTCAATACGCAAGGAGATGATGTTTGACCAAATCAGCAAATTGGAAGATGTTGGGGCGAAGTGGTTTATTTGGGTTCAATGTAAGAATTTCGGAACTGAATTAAATGTAGCTGATGTGGAAGGAACTAATGTTGCAGTTTGATCCACTGAGGCTAGTGATTGGTTGAAAGGGGAGATGATGACAGTTTCCTAGCGTAATGTGTCCTCCAACAGGGCTTCCTCCTCGTAGGGGGGGTTGACCACCATATTCCCCTAAAGCTTGGACCTCTGCCAGTGTCAATGAGACCATACTGCTATAGCCATGCCGCGAAGGGTGAGATGGAGAGATTGATTCACGAGATGCTTGAGGCAGGCATTATTCAACCAAGCTCGAGGCCATACTCGAGTCTGGTTCTCTTTGTTCAAAAAAAGATGGTAGTTGGCGATTTTGTGTAGATTAATAAATTGAAAATACCAGATAAATATCTGATTCATGTTATACAAGAAATGTTAGATGAGTTGCATGGTGCGCAGTAGTTTACTAAGTTAGACTTAGGGTCGGGATATCATCAGATTCATATTGCACCAAAGGATATTGGGAAAACAACTTTTCATACACATTCGGGTCATTATGAATTTTTGGTCATGCCGTTTGGGTTAACAAATGCTCCAATCACGTTCCAGTCTGCTATGAATAACTTTTTCCGATCCCACCTTTGTAAGTTTATTCTATTGTTGTTTTTTTTTGACATTTTGATCTATAATTCTAATTGGCGGCACCATTTGTGCCACTTGCGCACTGTTATGACTTTATTGCAGAAAGATTCCTATGTGGTAAATCCTAAAAGGTGTGCATGGGGTCAGTCTGAATATTTGGGACATATTGTGTCAGTTGTCGGGGTACAAATGGATCCGGGAAAGGTGTCGGTTATTCTTCGCTGGCCGATTCCAACTTTTATTTGAGGTGTTCGTGGATTTTTAGGATTGACAGTGCATTACCATCGCTTTATTGAAGGCAATGTTATCGATGGCGGATGGCGGTCCATGGCGGTCAGGCCCGAAAACCGCCATAAGGCTATGGAGGGTGCCATGGCGGGTTATGGCGGACGTTTGGCGGATTACTAAAATAATAATATATATAATATAATTATATATATACAAATTATGAAATTAAAGGATGCAAAATACATAATAGCATAGAAAACTTGATATCCAGTTCAAACATAACACAAAATTCTAAGTTCAAACATAACAAAATGCAATAATAAGTTCAAGGCTTCAAGCATAAAACATAAATAGATAGTAATGTCTAATAAGAAATAAAATGCTAGTCCTCCTCAGTCCTCATCAACATCCACATAGTCATCTTCAGATTCCTCATCAATCTCATCGAGTTCATTTTCAAATTCTTCATCTTCAAGCACCATCTCTAACCCTTTCCCTTTTGATCTTGAGGATGTGGAAGTGATTGTCATTTCTTAGAAGATCTAACACTACTAGCTCTAGAATTAGCACCAAGTGAAGTTGATGACTTTTTTCTTTTCCCCATGGTGGTACACCTAGTATAAGTTATAGGCTCTCTAACCGCCGAAGCCTCATAAACGGTGTCCCAATTAGGTGAATCATTAACATGTAAAAAAAAAAAAAAAACAATCTGCCATTCTAAATTGGAAAAAAAAAAAAAAAGTAAAAAATCAATCTGCAGATTCTGCACTGAAGTATTTTATACTGAGTATGAAATTAAAAAAAAAAAAAAAAGACATCTGCAGTTGTAAATTTATTCAAAATATACAGTAAACATTTCAAAAGTAATACATATTTTAGAAGAAATAAAGAATAAAAGGAGTTCTGTTCTAAATGAGCTGAGGATGTAAGTGTCCTGCTTATAAAGTGTAAGGAAGTTTTCCTTGTTTTTTCAAGAATTGGTGAATATTACTTTCCTGATGGTCAAGGGATCCTCATCCCGAATGTGTGTATGGGATATCCCATGGGAAGAATGTAGCATGGCCTCAAAGTCAGCACCTGCCGGAGGTCACCGGTGGTTGCTAGTGCTATGGGAGCTCTTGAGGGTTTCCAGAAAGAGGCACCTAGGTAATGAGGGCTGCTATGATTTTTTTCTACTCCTAAAAAGCCTAATTTTAATTGGTCAACGGGTCAATGGGTCGGGTTAACGGGTTTACTGACCCATAAAACAAGTTGTGGATTAAAAATCCGCCATATCCCGCCATAACCGCCATGGCGCCATGGATATGGCGGCCGCCATAATCCACCATGGCAAAACTGCCATGCCATAGGATTTTCATGGCGGTTTACTCTGAAACCGCCACCGCCATCCGCCATATCCCCGCCATGGCGGAAATTTGACAACACTGATTGAAGGTTATGGACAAATTGCCCATCCTCTTACCGAGCTATTTAAGAAAGATAATGTTGGGCGTTTCCAATGGCCGGCCGCAGCTCACAATGCTTTTGCACGGCTGCAAGAGGCCATCATCAGTGTTGGCTACTCCGGATTTCTCTATACCTTTTGTTGTTGAGAGTGATGCTTCTAGGACAGGTTTAGGGGTTGTTTTAATGAAAAAAGGCAGGCCTTACAACAATGGCGTCCGTATTTGGTAGGACGTCAATTCATGGTGCGTACTGATCAACGCAGTTTGCATTTCCTTCTGCATCAAACAGTTTCTACGCCTGCTCAACAATTTTGGGTCCCAATCTATTAGGGTATGATTAGAGTAACTAATAAGGTAGTTGACGCTTCATCTCGTCAGCATGAGGACGCGGAGTATTCCGCTTTATCGATGCCGATTTGAGTAGGTTGGCAAGAGATTGGGAAGGAGATCAGAAGCGATCCGAGGATGATGGAAATTCGACGACGGTTGGAAAATGGGAGTGGGGGTATATGCTGGTCAACAAGGTTTTGTATTACCATGGTCGTTTGGTATTGGCTCAAGGATCTGCCTTTATACCACGTCTTTTGGCTGAGTTCCATTCTACACCGCAAGGGGGTCATTTTGGTGCTTTGCGTACTTATCGAAGATTAGCAGTAAATGTCTACTAGCCGGAAATGATGAAAGATGTTACCCGTTATATAGCAGAATGTCTCATTTGTCAGAAGTAAAAGTATGAGACCTGCGTACCAGCTGGACTCTTACAGCCATTGCTGATTCCAGTGCGGGTGTGGAAAGATGTTAGTCGGGGTCAGTGGATTGTATTCTGGTTGTCGTCCATCGTTTGTCATAATATAGTCATTTTATTGGACTACGACATCCATTCACAGCTCGAGAGATGGCTGAAGTGATTGTATTCTAGCACGCAATGAGGCTTTGCAACATTTGAAGGAGCATATTTTGCGGGCTCAAGATTATATGGTTCGAGCAGCTAATAAACGGCGGAGAGACGTCCAATTTGAGGTGGGTCAGCAGGTGTTTCTGAAGTTCACACCCTATCGGCAGCAAACAATCCCTGTTTCAGCGCACAAATGCCAAACTTGCTGCTAAGTATTATGGGCCTTAGAAGTTCTAGGACGTCTCGGTGCTGCTGTGTATCGTTTGAAGTTGCCGGATGGGTCGAGGTTGCATCCTGTTTTTCATGTGTCTCAACTGAAAGCTGTTATTGGTGATCATTCTGCTGAAGCCACTTTGCCCAATGAGCTTTGGACGACTAATCCAGAATATGTTCCAGAATGGGCTCTGCATGATCGTTGGGTTTGGCAAGATGGTGATCAAGTTCGTCAGATTTTAGTTTAATGGAAGGGAAAGAGTGAAGATGATGCTACTACTTGGGTTGATGAGGCTGACTTTGTTGGGCAGTTTCCTAACTTCAGCCTTGAGGACAAGACTGTTTGGAAGGGGGGAGGAATTGTTAAAGAGCAGGTTTACAGCAGTAGATTTAATTATATATCAGTATTATTTCATGTTAATTTTATTTAAATAAGTTAGGTTTATTTCTTTCCCTATTAGAGTCCTTTTCCGATAAGAAAAAGTATATAGGTCAGAATCCTATTCTGTTAAGGAAAGGATTTAGTAGCATAAATAGGGCTTCTCTCCTTACGAGAGGGGCTGTCTAGGATTTGATTTTTAGCCTAGCACAAGTAGCTTTGGAATAGCGAGAGTTCATCTCTCGTTTGGATTTCTCTTTGTTTTGCGAATTACCATCATTTAGTTTTGATATCTGAATACTATTCCCTTAGGCCTTTACTCTAACAGATACCATGCCTTCAAACACAAAGGCTGCAATTTAATATGCAATCATCATTAAGTTTATCCTTATATTGGATGGAAACATCAGCATGAAGGAATTAAAGCTTGAAGCATGTCATCATGTTGAGCGCCATATAAGCAGAATTTCTAAAGCACCTGCTCGTATTCTGATGTCAATATTTCTGGGCAGGAAACCTGTAGCAGCAGAACTTCCAGCTACACCAGAGCCATGTTGAACAGTACCCACAGGAACTGAGCCAAAACTTGCCCCTGGTTGGAAAGGCAGAGGCTGAATACATAAACAGCATAGAGTAAGTATGCATATCTGGTTGAACAAAGTGAGGAAAGTTCATTGAAAGATATGACCTGAACCATGATAGGATTCGGCCCAGTTGAAGATATGAAGACCGATGGTCCAGCATTCACCAATGCATCAGCCTAAATAATAGAAGCATTGATAAACTGCTTACAAAACTACATTAAGCAATATGGTATTTAGGACATCTGAAAGTGAATGAACATACCACCGACTGACCCATTCGCAGGGTCATCATAGCCCTACCAAGCTCTAGCAGCAAAGCACCCAAATTTTGAAAAAGAGCTCCTGATCTTATAGCATTAGATTGAATTCTTGACCGCTCCAACGAATCCGTCACACTCGAATGAGATTCAAGTTGTCCTGAAAGTTGCTGCAGTGAAATACAGAATTTTATTCCCACACAGCACTCAAATTGCAAGAACTTCATGTTTGATAATGTGATCTCCTATGTAAATATATTGGGACTGTAGGCTTCTCCCAGCCATGCAATTTTATGTCAGAGCACTGATAAGATACGTAGCAAGTTTATGATAGTCTTCATCACTATATATCAACTATCTGAACAAACAGTAAATCAACCTTCTTATTGCTAATATAGTTTGAGAACGTACCAACAAGCACTCAGCGGCTTGTTCAAGGAGAAGTTGTCTGGCAGATGACATCACCTCGGCCAATGATTCAGGATTCAGAAGCCCTCTTGTCTCACTAGAATGCACAGCAGATTCTAAATCTTGCCCATCCCTCCCACTTTGAGCATTTGCACTTTGGCCTGAAATTGGCAATTCAGAAACAATTTAAAACTCAGCAGACTATAATAGAAACGACAGATCTAGTCAAAGAGAAAGGTATCCAATCCAACCGTATGCAGGAAATTCTTGTCTCAAATGGCTCAAGTACTGTAACAAAGTTGTCAATGAATCGGGTATAACCTGCAGTGAAAAAAACTAATTACAGACTGACATCTTAAAGGACAGAAAAATTTAGGGCAACAAAATAAAATACTATCAAGGGATATTAACATTCTATGGGGCAGAAGACTCAAATAATGTTACTGATGTTCATCCATATTTCATACAGAGAAGCTCATAGCTATGAATTGAAAAACAAAAATAAACTCTAAAGCTACCGGTGGCTGCAGAGGTTCCACAGGAATAGCAACTGAAGCTGCTTGGTCAGATTGTGGTCTGCTAGAATTTCTGGTACCACTGAGTCCAGATGCAGTTGAGAGACGTTCCAATGGAGGTTGCTGGCCAAGAAAACCATAAAGGGATGAAAATGACCTAGAAGAAATTAAGCTGTCCACTATATGAGCAAGCATACAAATACGGGTCACTTCGCTCCACCTTTAGAAACTTACATTTAGATCAATTCCTTCAGCGCCACTTCCAAATCTTGTAACACCAAAAGAATTAAGAACAGCAGAAACAATCTGCAAAACAAATGTCATAAACATAAATTTCTAAGTTCTAACCAAGCTCACAGACAGTTGTGACAAGTCATATCCTTACCCGATTTAGATCAGGGAAAGCTCCATCTCCCTGCTCTGATATATTGAAGGTTCCGACCACCATCCCAGGGCTTATCCGACCACCTGCGTTTTGCCCTGTACTTGAAGTTGGATCGGTTGCTGCAGATAGAAGAAGCTTTTTAGCACAATCTTCAAATATTGCATTAAGAAAGTACAAAAAGAACAAAGTTGCATATACAGTCAGCAGACAAGACGGAAATCTAAAGCATCACAGAACACTTGGTTTAAAATATTTATCTTATTTAAATATATTTATATATAAGGATCTATCTTCCAAAATGAAAGCACATCCATGATGCAGAGAGGCAAAGGTAAAAGTATCAAGTCCAAGAGCACTTTCAATTACCTAAAAGCGAGTTCGGTATGGAAGTGGCCTAATTTATTGATTAATAAAATTTAATGTGTATGTGTTTATCCATTAATAAAGTTTTTAAAGATTATCAGGGAAAAGAATCTCTATGCATGTGAAATGGTGCCTCTTTCAGACTATGAAATGAGCTGCATGCAGAATTCAATCTATAAGGTACTCATCAACATGTTTGAAATGTTTGTGATTCAGATTACTTCAAATAGCTTGACCGAACTACTTAAGCCATTATTTTTATCAATTTTCCTATAATCAATTGAAGAAATATATTTTTCATAATCTAGCAGCCACATGTGTCTTTACACTTATCCAGCCATCACATGCATGAGAGCATTGCACCTCAAATGGATTATTATTATGATGCAGAAATCCAGAAAAAGAAAGAATGAAAGGGGATATAAGTGTGCCAATTTCTTTCAAGAGAGATTTTTGGCGGTATTACTTAAACTAAACCATTCAGAACAGAATTGAAAGCTCAAAGCAATCCAAAAACAAATCAGACCTTGCTGATCTGATTGCTCTGCTGAGGTAGCAATGGGTTGTCTCACAACAAGATGCAGAGTGTGCCCATCTTCCACATCTACAAACATAAGGATTAAGGAACACGATGACATAAACAGCTTAAAATTAGCATTTTGACATTACTAGTCATACCATTAACAACAGCTTTACTCCTTTAACAAATGCATTCATAAACTTAACAGGCAGAAGTAAAATTGACATCATTAAAGGACATATATATATATATATATATATATATATATATATATATATATATATATATATTTAACATATAGGATTAAAAACTGCAATAACCATTTATCTAACTTCAAAATAAAAGGTAAAAGATAAAAACAAATGAAGAACAATTGGAAACTAATGCTTAGATCAAAAGTATAAAAGAAATCAAATCTAGGGCATAAAAATCAAACGTTTATTGGGTTTCTTATAATTTGGATATGCTATTTTGGAGTAAATCTATTAGGAATAGGGTTACATAGTTATGGTTCATTTACATTAACATCTAATTTCCGTGATAGAACCAATTCCTATAATTATAAAACCCATATGGGAAGGATACGATAAGCTGAGAGGAGCTGGTCATCCTTCAAAACTTTTCCACGGCATATAAGGCGTTGTTGCTCCGACAGGACACCAGTTACAGAAGCAATCTGTTCCTTCAGTTCTGGAACAGGCACCTGCATTATGAAAACCAATAATCTTATATTATTTTTAAACGAAGAGTACTACTAGAGTGCAACTGGGAGCTCATCAAAAGTTGGATATTATTGTCAATAACTCTTCCCTGTAAACCAAATGTTCCAGTGGAAAATTCAACAGAGAAAATTGGCTTGCACCTCCGCTCCCTAACTATTTCCTTCTCTTGATGGAACATAAACAGCCAGTGGAAAAAGATGTTCTCCGGCCAGCGATGAAGCTACAGCAGTTGCAACCTGGCTTCTAATTTTAGACCACTATTCCTAAGATAAATTTTATGCTGCCAATCCTCCTAAACTCCCATTACAGCCAACCCTACTCTTTCATTGAGTCCACCTTCATATGAACCCGCCACTAATATCCCATTGATGTGGACATAATTAGATAAAAAGAAGTAGCATGGCATCTAGAATGGAAGTTTTTAATAAGTATATTTCTGATCAATTTATAAGGATATTATTGAAAATAAAAGGTTTTCAATATTGGAGAGAGAGTAACACATTCTTCAGTAGTAGCTCCAGTGTTTTAAGTTTAACTGAGCTTGCAATGCAAACAAGTACGAACTTCTTAGATAAGAGACTGGTCACATAAAACTAATATTAGACATAATATTTTTCAATATGTAACCTGGGCTAGCAAAGAGTCAAAAGAGAAATAAATATTACGCATTTATCCACTCGCAGAGTGAAAGTTTGAGAATCTAATGTCTTGATCTTGATCAGAACAGTGGTTTGAGAACATTCAGCTGCATCCCTTCCAGAAATCTTTATGTGCTCTCCACCATTACTTCCCATCTTATCCAAGATTGTCAAAGACTGAAATGGAGATAGAACTAGAGCATTACCAGCTGGAAAAGGTATTTGAGCATTAAAGATTTCAAAATGACCAAGTCTATAATATAATTTTCATATTTATAGATCACAGATAAACATTTGACAATGTGTTATATCAAGAAGGTGAGATCCAGCTCTCAGGCGATAGTAGCATATAAATTAAGTGTGAAAGGCAAGTTCTGCCATTGACGAGAAAATGACAGTCCCATGAGGAAGCCAAGACGATCAATCGTTGCCAACACACGTCATTCCCACATTAATGAATAAGAGCATAAAGAAAAACAAAAACCCTTGAGTTGCCAACAAATGCCTTATACTCTGACACAAAAAGAAGCTCATTTCTTGACTAGTGCATCTATGCGAAAAAAACACTAAAACTAAAAAATCAACTCGTGTACAACTGTCAGAAGCAGTTTTAGAAATAATTTTCAGCTTGAAATTGAAGTAAACTTAAATCCCAAGTGGCCATCAAGAATCAAGACTCAAGCCCTCACTTTCATTCCTCCAAATACTCCGCCCACGTAGCCTTAAAAGTGACAACAAAGAAAACGCAGAAACGAGAAAAGGACTATTCTCGAACACTGGCTATCATTTCAAGAATCTGAAGGGCAAAAGTAAAACCCCTAAAACTGAATCAAAGAAATATGTAGGGATCCATCCTTATTTTTCTGAACGCGCGACAAGCAAGAAATCATCTTTAACAATCCATAAACCAAGCCGACCGATAAGCACTAGGGCATTTCACATATGCAAGGAACAAAAGAGAAATAAAGAATTTTCCCAAATACATACACAGGCATGAGGCTTCAGATTCGTAGATAAAGAGAAAGAAAACCTGGGTCGATCGAGGAGAGCGATTCTTGAAAGAGAAAATAAAAACCCAAGTGAGGGAGAGAGAGAGTAGTCAGCAGCAGATATGAAACTTGAAAGAGAGAAGGGGCAGCGCTACGCTATTGCTGATGTGTGTGCGTTTCTTCACTAATTTCTTGAAATTCTTTTCCCTTTTTTCGTATAAGTATTGTGTGTGTAATTTTAGTGGTTGCCTTTCGACGTAGAGATATATATGATGGGGAAATGGATTTGGAATTCTTCACTATTCTTGAATCCGCTGCCTCTTTTCATTTTCATCCAAAGTTATACGGCACAATCATCGAATTTCCTTTATTTCTTATTTAACTCTGCGGAATTATATTCCTTACATCTGGCTATTTAACGTACAACTTAAGAAAAATGACATTTTTGTCTATTAATACTTAAATTAAAAGGTAAATTAATAGTGATTTAGAGCATCTGCAACGGGCTACTCGATGCCCCTTACTCGAGCAGCCCAAGCATCGAGTAGCCCAATGCAGGCCCTCACTACTCGAGGGCTACTCGATCCTTCGAGTATACCCGATGCCTTTATAAAAAAAAAATTGAAATTTGAAATTGGTGACTATTTTAGTAAAATTCAATTTTTTTTTTTCGGCCAAAATGACTGTTTGAGCATTTAACTTTTTTTCTTTTTTCTCTTCTTTAAATCAATACTTGTCTTCCATCTTCTTCCATACTCCTCCAAATTCTTCCATACTCTTTAATTATGTTTTTAGGATTTAAGTAATTTTTAATTTATGTCTTTAGATTTTTTTAAGATCTTTATTTTAATGAAATTTTAATTATTAGTAAAATGTGTTTTTAAATATGAGCAATTAAAATTAAATGAAAAACGTAAAAATCAAAACTAATGGTATCAAGTAGGCTATCAAGTAACCTCAATGCAGCACTACCTACTCAATAACACAATCATTATCAAGTAGGCTATCAAGTAAGCACATTGCGGATGCTCTTATGTCCTAAACTTGTTATACAAAATTCGGTAACAAAAAATTGACTTATCTCGCCGAATGAAATATTTTGAGTATGGTCATTATTGGAAAATCATATTAGGATGAAAATGCTGAAAGGTTGGATTTTTTTTATCATCTTTTTCGTCATTAGATTTTGTATAGCGAAACATTTTATGAAAAAATTGAAAATTCAGAATTTTTAAGGAGAAAATGAAAGTTTAGAACATAAAATACTATTAATCCTTAAAAAGTTGCACCACAATCCACATAATAGGAACAAAACAATATTAATTATTTCCTAATAAATCTTAATTTTAATTGTCAACAACGAAGCAATAAAATTAATTTATATCAATTATTACAATCACATTAACTCGAAAGAAAATCTATTAAAATCTGCTTGATTATGCATGCTAGACGTTTATTCCATAAGTTAAATTTATTTATCTAATTAATTAATTAGGATATTAATCAAATCGTGACAAACTTCAGGTAGAACAAAACAAAGAAAATATATAGCAAAATTCATCAAAACTATAAGTCTGAAACAAAATACTGTACTAAAACTAACTAAACTAACAAAAACAAAAAAACAATGTAAATCTAGCAACTAAAACTGGATAAATAAATAAAGAAACAGAGAGCCCAGTTATTCAGCTAGCTGGGGCTACTGAATGTTGATCAGATTGTGGTAGTTTACCCATCCATGAAGGTGGAAGCATCCCGGTTTGCTCATGCACCGTCTTCATCAACGGCGGCAACATCTTGTACATCCCAGCAACTTCTTTCATCGCATCGCTGCCGCCGCTGCTGCCGTCGCCGCCGTTTGTCCAGATGCTGAGGCGAGGCTGGAGGCCGCGCACGGCCTCAGCGTTGGTCTTGGCAATTGTTGGAAATATGGTTTTATGCCATATCTGAAAATTATTATTTAATTAAATATTTATTATTTAATTAAAATAATAATTGGATGTTAATCTACATCTCGAGTAGATCAACGTGATATACTTGAAGTCTCAAAACCAATTTCCGGTGAGTGAGATATTGTATGTCAAAGTTTGGATGTTGAAGAGGAAAAATCAGTTTCTACTTCTGCGTTCAACGATTGCGGCCACCTACCGCAGCCGACGGAGTTGACCACCGGCCGTTCACACCGGCCGTTCACACTTGGTTTAACACCTATAAATATGGGTGTGTTATGAGCTTCATAACTCACAACTTACGAATCATAATTCACAACTCACAACTCATAACTCACAACATATTCTGCATTCCACCTCAACCTCTAGCTCAGTTCTTGATCCTTATTCAGTTCGCCGGAGCTCGTCGGATTGTGGTGCTACATCCGACGAGACGAAGTCGTTTTACCTTTGGGGAAGATACGCCTAAACCGAAGAGCACTACCGGGGCGATAATCTTCTTGCGGGAAGAGATTCATCTCGATTCGACTTATTTTATACGTATAATTTATTTATACTGTATATTTCAGTTGTATAAAATTATTTGAGTTGTAATTTCTCAAATTATTTTCTTTGTAATATTTTCAATTATTTTGAGTTGTAATATCTCAAAATATTTATTTTGTAATATCTCGATCGTGTACCCGGTTCTAACAATCGCAAGAAGATTATTTCTCTGCCGTTGATACACGTTCGAGAAATGGCTCACACCGACGTCAATATGGACGGCTCCACCACCTCTGCAACCATCGGTTCAACCACGTCGTCAATATTTTCCTCGTTTGCATCAACGGGGGCTTCATCGTCAACATCTAGAACTATTGGTCTTGCCGAGAAACCATCAACGTTCTCAGGCAAGAACTTCAAATATTGGCAAGAGAAGATGCTATTCTACCTCACAACCGTGGGGTTTGCCGGATTCTTAATGGAGGATAAACCTCCAACCCCGAGTGAAGGGGAAGGGGAGACAAGCCAAGAAATTCGTGCCGGATATTTGAACTGGTGCCGCGGCGACTACTTGTGCCGTAACATCGTTCTCATGTCTCTGGACGAACGGCTCTACAGTGTTTTCAAGGTTCATGAAACCGCGAAACAATTGTGGGAGGCCCTTGATTTGAAATATCAAGTGGACAAGGCAAATACTACCAAGTATATTGTCGCCAAATGGTTGGAATACAAAATGGTCGACTCCCAGCCATTGATGGACCAAGTGGAAGAATTCCAAAATCTTTCACATGAGGTTCAAGCCGAAGGGATGCCCTTGGCGGATGCATTGCTCGTTGCAATCATCATAGAGAAATTACCTCCTAGTTGGAGAAAATTTCAAAACCTTTTGAAGCATGAGCGCTCGGAGATGTCCGTGCCGATATTAATATCCAAGCTTCAAATGGAGGATCACGTGAGAAGTCGTGATCAAAAGGGAAAAGCTCCGATGGAGGCAAAGGCCAATCTCACCGAGAAAGGTGGTCCCTCCAATAAACGTGGTCGCCCTAACCCTAATAATAAGGGTAAAGGGAAACAAGGCGGTAGTCAACCATCAAAGTTTGATGGTGTATGTTTTAATTATGACAAACAAGGTCACATGGCTAAAGATTGCCGCAAGCCGAAGCGGAAGAAGGCAAAGAGCAACGTGAACAACGTCGAGAAGGACTTCGACGATTGGAACCACGATGACTTTGCTGCCATGATCTCCGAGGTGAATCATGTGGACAACCCGAACGCTTGGTTCGTGGATACCGGCGCTACCGTCCATATATGCATAAATCGTGAGTTGTTCCACAACTATAAGGAAGTGGAAAACAAAACGATAATGGAGGCTAGCGAACGGACATCCCAAGTCCTTGGCATGGGAGATGTGATTCTTCAACTCACGTCGGGCGTGGAGATCACATTGAAAGACGTATTACACGTTCCAACTGTCCGAAAGAATTTAATTTCGGGCTTTAGGCTTACGAATAAGGATTTTGAATTGTTTTTCAAATCTGACTATGTTGTAATACGCAAGTGGGGAAAGTTCCTAGGGAAAGGCTATGCCTCCGAAGGACTTTTCAAACTTGGTGTAAGAGCTTGTAAGCCTGCCAAGGCTAAAATCAATAAAGATGCATCAACCTCTTCTGCTTACTTGATTGAGTGTTCTGATTTATGGCATTGTAGACTTGGACATGTTAATCTAAATGCTATAAAGAGATTAGTAAAAATGAATTTACTAAAAGTTGATGAATACAACTCACAAGAAAAATGTGAAGTTTGTATTGAAGCCAAAATGGCTAAGTTACCGTTTAAATCGGTAAAAAGGAGCACTCAACCTTTGGAACTTATTCACACCGATGTTTGTGATTTAAAGTTCGTGCAAACTAGAGGTGGCAAGAAGTACTTTATCACCTTTATAGACGATTGCACAAAGTATTGTTACCTTTACTTATTGAAAAGTAAAGATGAGGCTATTGAAGCTTTTATAAACTTCAAAAATGAAGCCGAGAATCAACTTGAATGTCGAATTAAGATGGTTCGAAGTGATAGAGGTGGAGAATATGTAGCTCCGTTTGCTGAATTATGCAACGAAAGTGGTATAATCCATCAAACGACGGCTCCTTATTCACCACAATCTAACGGCGTTGCTGAACGCAAGAATCGAACTCTTAAGGAGATGATGAATGCCTTGTTGATTAGTTCAGGATTACCCCAGAACATGTGGGGGGAAGCTGTCTTAACGGCCAACTATATCTTGAACAAGATTCCACTCAAAGGGAAAGATGTAACTCCCTATGAGCTATGGAAAGGAAGGAAACCTTCGTATAAATACCTCAAAGTGTGGGGGTGTTTAGCCAAGGTAGAAGTGCCTTTACCAAAGCAAGTTACAATAGGACCTAAAACGGTGGATTGTATCTTCATTGGTTATGCACTTAATAGCAGTGCCTATCGTTTTATAGTGCACAGATCGGAGATACCTGATATACATGTTGGGACAACGATAGAATCAAGGAATGCTATATTCTTTGAAAATATCTATCCTAACAAGGATAAAGGTACATCGAACTCTAATGATGGAGTTGATGGTGATGCTACAGGTTCTAAACCTATGGAAGTAGCTAGTAATTCTACTCAAGTAGATGATGCCACGGGTTCTAATCATGTACCACCTAATAGGAAAAGACCAAGGTCTAAACCTATGGATGTAGAACCGAGACGTGGGGAACGAGTTAGAAAAGCTAATGTCTATGGACCGGATTATGTTGTCTTGATGCTAGATGGCGAACCGGTGACGATTAAAGAAGCTATGTCTGGCTCAGATGCAGCTCTCTGGAAAGAAGCCATCGATATTGAGATTGATTCCATTATGCAGAATCATACTTGGGTGTTAGTGGATCTACCACCTGGAAGTAAAGCTTTAGGATGCAAATGGATCCTAAAGAAGAAGTACAAATCTGATGGTACTATAGATAAGTACAAAGCCCGACTTGTCGTTCAAGGTTTCAGGCAGAAAGAAGGGTACGATTTCTTCGATACCTATTCTCCTGTGACCAGACTAACATCTATTCGGATGCTTCTCGCTATTGCTGCCTTGCACAATCTCGAGATTCACCAAATGGATGTGAAAACTGCGTTCTTGTATGGCGAGTTGGAAGATGAAATATATGGGCTTAGCTGATGTTATCCTTGGAATTAAAATTCTAAGAAGACCTGATGGTATTGTTATAACACAATCTCACTACGTTGAGAAAGTGTTAAATAAATTCAACGCTTTTGACAAGCCAATAGCTAAGACACCATGGGAACCTAGTGTGCATTTGAGTGTACACAAGGGAGAACCTGTTGACGCGATGGAATATGCGAAGATTATTGGGAGCTTGTTGTATCTAACAAATTGCACTCGTCCCGATATAGCATGCTCGGTCAACAAGTTGAGCAGCTTTACAGCTAACCCTAGTAATGAACATTGGAAAGCTCTTGAAAGGGTTTTGAGATATTTGAAATATACTCAAAACTATGCGATTCATTATACTAGGGAACCCTCTGTACTTGAAGGGTACTGTGATGCAAATTGGATATCTGATGCCAAAGACTCGTTTTCAACGAGCGGTTATGTATTCACTGTGGGGGTTGGTGTTGTGTCTTGGAAATCCAAGAAGCAAACATGTATTGCTAGATCGACCATGGAATCAGAATTCATAGCTTTGGATAAAGCTGGTGAAGAAGTCGAGTGGCTTAAAAATTTCCTCGAGGATATTCCATGTTGGTCGAAACCTGTGTCGTCCGTAATAATTCATTGTGATAGTCAAGCTGCTATCGGACGAGCACAAAATCATTTGTATAACGGTAAGTCGAGACATATTCGTCGACGTCATAATACCGTGAGACATTTGATCACTAGTGGAGTTATCACAATTGATTATATAAGATCAATTGATAACATAGCGGATCCTTTGACAAAAAGTATCCATCGAGATCAGATGTATAAACTGTTAGGGGGAATGGGTTTGAAGTCCACAAATTAAGGATAATCATAGTGGCAACCCAACCATGATGACTGGAGGATCCCAAGAACTTGGTTCAATGGGACAACTAAGCTATGAAAATCCGTGTGTTGAACACTCGAATTGCCTATTCCTTGTAGAACAGTGAGTGTTCGGAAACCTGCACGTGGTGAGGTTAAGTCTTTGACTTTTAATGACTCTAGAACTCCTCGAAGAGGACAAGTATAGCAGGATACTTGAGTTAAGAGTCACCTATGTAAGTGTGAAGTGGGGCCGCTTCGATTGAAACACTTATGAATCCAAAGAGGTGTTCCAAGGCCTGTAATGGACACAAACGTGAGAACGAATAAGGATTGAAACAATATTGTGTCAATATTGTTGACTCAGTATACACCGAGGAGGACTAGTTCAAGGAACCATATCCACTAGGCCGCCGGTATACTCGATAATATTGACTATGGCAGGTTCAAAGCCACAAGCTACCTTTCCAAATGCAATGTTGTTACTTAAGAGAACTGAGCTAAATGTCTGCATACATTCGCATACTGATTTCTCACTCATGTGGGGGATTGTTGGAAATATGGTTTTATGCCATATCTGAAAATTATTATTTAATTAAATATTTATTATTTAATTAAAATAATAATTGGATGTTAATCTACATCTCGAGTAGATCAACGTGATATACTTGAAGTCTCAAAACCAATTTCCGGTGAGTGAGATATTGTATGTCAAAGTTTGGATGTTGAAGAGGAAAAATCAGTTTCTACTTCTGCGTTCAACGATTGCGGCCACCTACCGCAGCCGACGGAGTTGACCACCGGCCGTTCACACCGGCCGTTCACACTTGGTTTAACACCTATAAATATGGGTGTGTTATGAGCTTCATAACTCACAACTTACGAATCATAATTCACAACTCACAACTCATAACTCACAACATATTCTGCATTCCACCTCAACCTCTAGCTCAGTTCTTGATCCTTATTCAGTTCGCCGGAGCTCGTCGGATTGTGGTGCTACATCCGACGAGACGAAGTCGTTTTACCTTTGGGGAAGATACGCCTAAACCGAAGAGCACTACCGGGGCGATAATCTTCTTGCGGGAAGAGATTCATCTCGATTCGACTTATTTTATACGTATAATTTATTTATACTGTATATTTCAGTTGTATAAAATTATTTGAGTTGTAATTTCTCAAATTATTTTCTTTGTAATATTTTCAATTATTTTGAGTTGTAATATCTCAAAATATTTATTTTGTAATATCTCGATCGTGTACCCGGTTCTAACAGCAATATCTTGAAACACTCCTCCATTGATCATCAAATAATCCCTCATGGCCGCGTAGTTCCCTCCGAATGCGCCGAGAAGGCTGCGTATGTACGTCCCTTGCGCCTCCGCCATCGCCATCAGCCCTTCCGCTTCCTTCCTCTTGGCGTAGAGATCGCCGTCGACCTTCTGCTTGCGCCCGTAGAATTCAGCCTCCGCCGCCGCCTTCACCGCCTCCGCCTCCTTCTGCTTCTGGTAGAGGTACGCCTCCGCGAGCTTCTGCTTCTTGTAGAAATCAGAATTGGCTTCCTGCGCCTTGGTCTCGTAGTCGACGTTGGCCTTGGTGAGAAAATCGGCCTTGAGCTTCTCCGTGGTGGTGAGCGCGTTCATCCTCTCCACCTCCCGCTGCAGCTCGGCTTCGCGGATGGCCACGGCCTTCCGCGACTCCACCTGCGCCACCTCGGCCTCCTTAGCCCACCCGGCCTTTTTTTTTGCCAGGTGGGCGGAGGCCTCGGCCGCGACGGCCTCCTGTTGATTCTGATACACCTTGACTTCGGTGTCGACCTTGATTTCCTGTTTCTTCCCCTCGCCGTGCCTCTGCGTGGACACGATCTTAGTCTCGGCGTCGATCTTGGCGGCGTTCTGTTTAGTCTGGCCGTCTCTCTGCTTGGCGCCGACCTCGCCCTTCATCCTGGCCTCGGCGACGTCGATCTTGGCCTGGTTGGCGGCCTCCATCTGGACCTTCTGGCCGAGGTAGGAGAAGTACTCGTGGCCGGCGACGTCGACGAGCTGCTTGACGTTGGCGTTGTAGATGAGGAGGCCGAACTGGTTGAGCTCGAGCTGGACCTTGTCGAAGACCTCCTGCTTGAACTGCTTGGTGCCGCGGAAGATCTCCTCCATGGTCATGGACGCCGCGAGGACCCGCGTCTCGCCCTCGATCACGCCCTGCACGAGCTCGTTCACGTGGTTGGACGTCGTGTCGTGGTTCGACATCAGCTTCGCGTACTTGAGGAGGCTGTCCCGATCGTCTGCACGCGGCCCGATGGTGAAGACGGCCGGGAGGATGAAGGGGAGCTTCTCGGCGCTCATGGCCTGCACCTCGAAGGTGTAGTTGACCGGGGAGAGGTCGATGCGGGTGCAAGTCTGCCCCGGAAGCACCCACGACTTCCGGGTCAGCTTCATGTCCTTGATCCATCCTCCCGTTATCACGAGGTATTCCGACGCTCGAGCTACTTTATACATATCTCTCAACTCTAATTCGATCTTGAGATGTTTGTTTGTTTATTTGTGTGATGGTATGATCCTAACCAATTGGCCGATTACTAGCTCCTTTTATAAGCATGCTATCTCACAATCCTACGCTAATTAGGATTATTCTTGGGAGTTTCGATCTCAACTAGGAGCCTAATTAGCTACAAGAAGCCGAATATATCTGAGTAAGTTGCCTATCTCAAGCAATAATTATCTATATTGCAGGAAAATTCCCTATGTCAAAGGATATGATCTTTTGGGAGTTTCCTCTCAACTACAAGCCGGATTTTTCTGAGAAAGTCAATTCCCTATCTCATTAAGAATTATCTTATTATATTACATGAATTTCCTAAGTTAAATAGAATATAGTATATGATTAATATTCTCCATAGTTTCGAATATATCTCCAGTATCAATCAATTACTATAAATTACAGAATATGTAAATTTTAATGTAGATATGTATACATCATATCTAGTTAATTTAGCTAATTAGCACAATCGTTTAGAATCTTTGTAAATAAATTAACTTAAAAATTTAAACTTACTGTTAATTAATTTAAGATATATTTGATGAGGATCTCTATTAAATTGAATGATCAAAAAGATTAATTAATTTTTTATGTTATTAATTTTTAATATTTTTTTCGTCAATTTAATGTCATTTTTCCAATTATACATTATACATTATTTTAAATTAAATATTAATATTAAAATGAACATAATAATGTTTTTGTTACCAATTAATTTACCATATGAGTAATGATATTTTTATATACTCTATTTTTTTAAATGATAGAAGACAACTAGGAGGACATACTAGTTTTAGTACTAATTAAAAGTTATGAATTGCACCTAGCTAGAGCAATTTTGCTCTAAAATATTGACGAGTCATCAATTGATATATATATGTGTAAATATATATATATATATATATAATTAAATTAAATTAAATTAATTAATTATACACTTGAATTCGGTTCTAATACCGAACGGTTAAACGATCGGAAATTAATCATTGTATACGTTGGAGAAGTAATTACTAGTGAGATACGTATATATATTCCAATTTAACTAGTAATTAATAGCAAGTGTGTATTGAAAAATATATACAAGAGATCGACGATAAAAGTGAGGAGCGCGATATGTTGTTAATTAAGTAGAAGAAGGTTGTTAATAGTAATAAGCAGCAGCGCCCCAATTTGGTAGATTGGCAGTGGCTTCGTTCACCATTTTCACCAAAGTAACCTGCATGCATGATGCATGTATATAGGAAAAAGTGGAGTAACAATATATAGATCCATAGTTGAGAAAATAAAGCTCAATTTCGTTATCATACCACAGTTTGTGGGACCCCGGGAGGCGGCAGAGAGATTTCTTGGGGGCCACTTATTTCCATACATTCTTTTATCAAATCTCCATACTAAGTCAACCTACCCTGAAATTAAATCAAATATATATATGCAATTTCGATCTAACAATAAAGTAGCTTTTTCAAATCTAAAAAATAAATCTCGCATCATGACTTACATAAAATTACAATGTAAAATAATTCAAGTCCTCGGAGATAAATTTCATATTTTTACTATTTTTCACAACATATTTATAAAATTACAAAAATACTCCTGCATTTTTAGAAAATTTCAAATGCCCGTTCACATAGCATTGGAATTAAAATAAAACCTGCAAATCGTAGTCGCATCCTTAAGTATAATGAATGATGTAAGCGTTCCCAATTGTTGTATCCCAAGGAGGCTGCAGTGAGTGAATTAAATGATTAATGGTGATAAAAATAAATAAAAAATTATTCAATCAACGTACCTGAATCATGAACTCCTTGTGCAAGACATTGGGCACAGCATGCATGGCGGAAGCTACAGCATAAGCATACATCTCAAGAACCCATCCAAAAGCTTTCTCCGCTTCAGAATCCTTCTTCATAGCGATTGAAATATTCATCCAAGTGGGAACAATCCTTTTAAGAGCCTCCTTGCCGAGAATCAAAGGGGAGTTACCAATGGAGTCGATGTTAGTAATGGGCCCCATATGGCGAGGGAAGAATTTCCTTAGAACAGGTTCGTGTGCGGTGGGATCAATGTAGAAGAAAGGGAACGCAGCTCCGTGGCGGCGGTCTTGAGTTAGGTTCGGAATGGGGCTGAGAATGAGGTGGTCGGGCTCACACATGAGTATGTAAGAGCATCCGCAGCGGTGGGTGCGATGGCCGGATCGAACCCGGCCTATCGCACCCACTGTCGTTGCTGCACCCGGGTGTGAAGGGGGGGGGGGCGATGCTTCGCACTCGGCGGAGACGGGAGCGAAGGAGGGGGCGTGTAAACACGCGCCCCTTTTCGGCCCAAAAAAAAAAAAATTAAAAAACAAAATTTAAAATGCATGCAGTAGCCGTTTTTTTTCCCGTTGCCCTTTTTTCTTTTTTTTTCTTTTTTATTTCTATACCCCCTCTATATATACATATACAACCTCATTTTCTTCTTCATCCTCAATCATTCATCCATTCTCCTTATTCATCCATTCTCCTCATCTTCTAAATTATTTCAACAAATAGCAATGGAAGGCGATTGGAGCAACTATTGGCGTGAACATCCTCAAAATCCATCCCCCGGCGAATCAAATGCTTCCAGGCAAGGATTCTCGCCGTTCACGCAAGAATTGAATGCCTTTGAAGCGGCGGCCACCAATTTGAACCTCTGCTTTGCCGCCGTTGCCGAGCCCGAGCCCGACGTGGAGGAGATTGCTTCTATGCCGGCGGCCACCAAACGTAGCAACTATTATCCGCCAGAAACGGTGCTAATTTGCCGTTTGTATTGCGAGCACACTCACGACTCTGTGGTGGGTGTCGACCAAAAAGGGGCGAAGTTTTGGGGCTCCCTCTGCACCGAATACAACGCTAAAAGGCCCCAAGGATCTATTTCACGCGACGTCACGCAAATCAAATCTCACTTTCAACGGGTGTCGAAGGATGCGAAGAGATTGGAGGCCATGCACAAAAAATGCCACGATCAATGGAAATCAGGCATGAGTGATATTCAAATCCTGGAGCAAGCAGAGGCAATGTGGCTAGCCGAGTACCGTGTTCCGTTCCGGTATCCGCATGCATGGAAGATCTTGCGCGAGTCCAAGAAATTTGCAAGTCTCGGCGAGGATGTTCACTCCGATGTCCATTCGGACAAACGATCAAAGGGGTCCGACGGTCTTCCCACAACGACTTCTAGTGACGCGAGTATCTCCACCCGGCCCCAAGGCCAAAAGGCGGCCAAGAGAGACAAGCGGAAAGGCAAGAAAAAGGCCTAAGAGACGTCGGAGGATAACCAAAAAGCTCTCGGGTACATGGCGAATATGGTGAATGCAATGGAAACGTTCTCCCAAGTTCAACGTGACCTAGCCGATAGCATGTTGATGAGCCGGGACACCTCTCAAATGAATCCCGACGAATTGGCGCATGTGCAAGGTGGCGGAGATCAAGCAACGACACAACCTCCCGTAGATTTTTAGGATTTTTTATTTTATGTTTGTTTTAATTTAAGTAATTTATGATTTTAATTTCTTGTATTTCTATCAATGTAGGATTTGAATTTTAATTCAATGAAATTTTAATTTCTTAATTATTGTAAAATGGAAACTAGAATAAAACTAATTCAAAAATAAAATAAAATCTATTGCACCCAAGTGGGTGCAATACCATTGTTGGAGTGGGTGCAATAGAAGTGGGACTCATTCTATTGCACTCACTATGGGTGCAAGCATTGTGGATGCTCTAATCCTCTCGAATTTGCGCTTGGTTGAGCCACTGCAGCAGCGCCCAGGGTCGGTTGAGGGAGAGGCTGGGCGACGAAGGTGGGGATCTCCTGCATCAGCGAATCGGGTCGACCCGAATGCAGGATCCGCGTGAACCCGCCCATCTCGTTGCTGTTCCGGTTGTGTTTCTGGAACCATATTGCCACGTGTTGTACACGGAGTCCGACGACGTCACCGCAGTGTGGAACAATATTCTAGAATTCTTCTTCTTCGTCGTCTTCTTCATGGATGGAAGTTGGTCGTTTCTTGATAGGAGAATCGCAGTAGTGCTCAATGTGATGAGTAGCGCCACCACCAGTGTTAACAACAATTTCCCGCGCCCCATCCTCCACTCACCAACCTCCAAACTAGCTATATTATTTTATAAGCATTTCATTCAATTAATGCATGCATCTCAATTATTTCCTCATTCTAATATTCAACACTCATTAACTTCTTCTGTATATTATTCTACTCGAGTTTAAATTAAATTAGTAATAGCTAGGTAGGTAGGCACTCCTAGGATCGATCACTTTAAAATCAAATTAATTCTGGTAGGGGATGTAAAGTCGGTGATTTGAGGTGGTTTCGTCGTCGTTGCGGCTGTAATCCACATCACTTCTGCTTCTACTGTAACACAAGATTCCCCTTTTCTGTGGAAAAGGCCCGTATCAATAATTATGATTTTACGTATGGACAATTCCTCAATATTCATTTGCAACAAAATATTTTCTTTGTGCGTCGGTAAAAAAAAAACATGCTTTTGAGGGAAGAGATACTATTATATATATATATATATATATCTTTTAATAATTAAAATTAATTTTAATTTATTTAAATATGAGTAATTAAAAATAAACTTTTTTTTTGTAATTTTTAATTTTTAGATCAATAGGTTTTATTATTATTTTAAAATAGATATGTTATAATTTTTAAAAATTAAATTAATTAAAAAATTGAAAAAAAAATGAAATAAAAAATGATGCCAAAAACATAACAGTTTTCCGTAACGGTAGAAATAACCATTATAATAGACGCAATATATAACGCTTTTCTTAACTCTTGAACAAATCGTTATAAAAGATACACTATAGATAACACATTTCATAACGGTTTAGGAGTATCGTTATCTTTGTGACTAATAGATAACGCTAATACATAACGCATTGCTTCAAACCGTTATCTATGCATATACATAAGACAACATAGATAACGGTTTTTTCTCGAACAGTTATCTATTATTAAAAAGACGCTCATATATAACGATTTTTGAAAAAAATCGTTATCTATGTTGTGTTATGTATGTGCATTTTTGGCATAGTGACAGTAAAATAAAAAAAATCAGAAAAAAATTAAAATATTGGTAAGGGTATTTTTTATTTTAAGAGAATCTTTAAATTAGTGGAAACAAATCAATAGTATAATTATTTGAAACAAATAAAAGTAAAATAAATTTCAAAAAATAAAATAATTTCAAATTATTAATTTTCAAATTCAAATTTAAAATCTGTGACAGAAAAATCACAAAAAAATAGGAAAAAAATATAACTAAAAAATCTGTAAGGGTATTTTAGATATATCACAAAATTGAGAAAAACCGTTAAATGCCACCAAGTATTAAAAACCGGGTTTCCACTAGTTGTCTATAGACAACCGATGGCTAAAAATCTTTTCCCTTGTTGAATATGAGCTTTGATGATAAACTTAATTAAAATTGATGTGATTGAAATAGATTTTATAAGTGTTAAAAGATGAAATACAATCGATAAAATAAATAAGGAATTCAATCATTAACCATTTTTATAATGAGGTGGTCTTGGGTACATTCGGGTGTACCGTACACCCGGATTGATCCGTACTCAGATCCTAACCCGCATTCTGGCTCAAATCGTATAAATGACACTATTCGGTTATATAAATGATATTGCATGTAATTGACACTATTTTGCTACACAAATGACACTTCGTATAAATGACACTATAACATTATTGACACTATTCTGAAATATAAATGACACTTCTTGTAATTGACACTATAAGATTGTAAATGACACTATAATATTTTAAATGACACTATAACATTTTAAAATGTTACAGTGTCATTTATATAATTGAATATTTTCAATTATTTTATTTAGGAGGCGTTTACTTTACATAATTTATATAATTGAATAGTGTCAATTATTTTATTTAGGAGGCGTTTACTTTACATAATTAATAGGATGTATATGATTGAGTGATTTTATTCTCATAATAGAAAACATGATATACTAATACATATGTAATAAATTAAGAAAAATTGATGAAAATTAATTATATGGTGGTGGATTGGCAGTATACCATAGAGGTGGTGGGTGAATGGTTTGGAAAGTTGAAGTGTCGCGGTGATAATAGCAAGAAGAGGTGGTGGGTGAATGGTTTGGAAAGTTGAAGTGTCGCGGTGATAATAGCAAGAAGAAAAACTCTTGCGACGGTAATCAAAAATGCCAAGATCGTGACCGCCAGACGTATCACGTGTGTAGTAAATGGAATCCGGCTGCAGCTGCGGGAACTCCGACGCCGCCACCGCAAACGACTCGTTGACTCCGACAAACATCACCAGCCCATCCAAGCTCCCCTTCATCTTCATGAAGCCCTTGTCGATTCTATACACATCAAATCCAACCGTTTTCTCATATTCGAACCAGGCGATATAGCGCACGACGACGTAGATGCGGCCGCGGCGGTCGTCGGCGACCAGGTATCTGGTGTAATGCACTACGGGCTCGTAGCAAGCACCAACCTCTCTCACTTGCTTATGAAAAAGCTCAGAATCCAACGACTTGGTCATCCATTCGAGGTCGATGGTTGGTTCCGGTTCTTGTACAACACTCCAGCACTCCAAGTCCCAGGGCTCAAACTCCTCCTCATCATCAAAATCAATCATAACTTGCTCACTCAGCAAGCACAGAAATCGTTTCCGTGCGGCGGAGTAGACGAAATCTTCGTAACCAAATTTGCCCAAGAGAGTCCATGCGTTGCGGCCGGGACGGCAGACATAGAAACATGTCTGCATGGAAAACATCATCAAGGCGCGGCAGTCATCGTCTTCGTCGGGAGAGGACGACACGATCACCTTGTGAATGGGTTCCAAAAAGTCGGGCGGCTGCGGAAGATCTATGCGGCGGCCGGAGAGGGGATTCGAAAGGAAAAAGGCCCTGCGGCGGGGGTTGTACAGAGCTAGCCAGCCGTGCGACGACCCCACCAACTTAGTTGCGGGGTCCTGCATTACCTCTACCGTCTTATCGTTGTCGTTGATGTTGAAAAAGCTCACTACTTGTCCCTTCACGGGGGAGTATAACTTGTACGCCGCCATCTTCCCCGACCGCGCCGGTGGAAGCATCAACCACGGCCCTCCTCCGCCGCTGCTGCTGGAGAGTGATGGGTGTGTTTTAGTTATCTATTTTCGTGTCGTTTTGCCGTTGATTTTTCCTTGATATTACCCGTGGTGTGCACTTTTGATGTAGGAATTGCATGGAGGAGAGTCGAGGCTCGTAGATGGAAGAGATGGTGGAAATTCGAGAATGCATGAAGAATTGGCGAAATTGTGGAGAGAATTAGAGATTTGGGCTTTGGGAATAATTATCTTGTAATTTATTTAAGTTTAATACTCTTTTAATTAAGCTTTTTGGGCTTTAGTTTTGAAAGGGCCGAAACCCATGTTGATTATGGGTATTCGGCCACTTAGGTTTAATTGCTAGAGTTTTGATAAAAGTAGGACTCTTAATTGTTTTGCAAGAGCCGCAACTTAGACTAGTATTAGATGTTTGACTTTGATTAGAATTAGGTTAGCATCTTATTTTAATTAGCACTAGGCGTTTTATTTTAATTTTTCGGAGATACAGCCGCAAGTTTTGAATGTGAATTAGGAGTTGACTTTTTCTTTCCCATGCATTCCTTTACTTTTCATGCAATTGATTTCATACGTCCTCTTTAGCAATTAAGTACTTGTTTTAATTTCATGCGAATTAGTCATTAAGTTTCATAGTTCAGATTGTTTTAATTCTTGCTTGGAGATTGAGAAGATTGCGGCTGGACTGGAATCAACTTTGGAGCAGACGAGTTCGTGGATTGGTTCAAGGGTTTATTTAATTTCTTGCGATTTATTTGTTAGCTTTTGTTCTATTAATTATTTATGTTTAATTTTATTTATTTGATTGTTTTTATTCTAAGCATGAGTAGCTAATTCTTTTAATTCGGCGAGAATAATGAAACTCTAATTTAATGATCTGTGAGACCTAATTGGTTTAAAATTGATTCCTATTGATTCCGATTAATTCCTAGGTTCCAAGATAATTCTGATTTTATTTAAGCCTGATCAACTTAAGTTTAATTGGATTACAGTCAATTAGTTCCTGCCAATCCGTAATTGTTGGAATTGGACTAATTAGTGATACAACTACCGTGTTCGTAGGGGGAATTAATTGGTATATTAATTATTACTAGCGTCTCTAGGATAATTGATATAAATTGGGTTCCTTCATCGTAAAGCTGTTAGAATATTAAATCTAGGTCTGGCGTCTCCAGCTAGGTTATATTTTAATAAGGGAAATAAGCAGGTCTGGCGTCTCCAGCTGTTTATCGACACAGTAAGTAGGAATTGGGGTACGTCCGTTGCGTTTCACGGTATCCTATAACTGGTTGGTTGATAGGGATTGATTAATTATTGCGTCGAGGATCAGAGTTGAATTAGAGTGGATTTATTTGAGCCGAATTACCCTTTTTATTGATTATCTTCAAAAGTATTTTATTTGATTTAATTCTGCGTTCTTAGTTTAATTAGCTCCTCTTAAATTTAAGGCGTGGTGGCATCACCGTTTTTATAGATTTAGGGATTTGAATGAATTTTAACTGCTCTCTGTGGGATCGACCCTGCTTGCCATTGTATTAATTTATTTTGGTAATTCTGCAGGAATTATTTGGTGGTATACGACGTCCACCAGAGAGCCTTCGAGATTGGTGGTGGGAGAGGGAGGAGATCACACGCTTCCACATTTTGACCTAATTTCAAGATGTATGTTTGTGCAATATATATAAGCTAAGGAAGAGCCCACCTATAATAATGTTAATTATAGTATTATGTTTGCTTCGAATATTCATTTGGATTAATTAATTCTTGTGAAACAAGAAAAGTAATCACAAATCACAATCCTATCCTATGAGGAAACTAATTAATGAAATATCTCATAATTCTCTCATCAACTCGATTTATCTTAGATTTTATTTTTCCTATTTTCAAGATTCTTACTCTAATTACATATTTAATATTTTTATTTTATTAAAATCGCATCCTAGTGTTTACATTTATTATTATTATTGTTATGTTCTCAATTAATGAGCATGCACTTCAACAAGAAGTACATCGAAAGCTTATATAGACCTACTTCTATAAATTTATTTAAAACATTATTTTATCTTCTAATTTTACTTTAACTTGAGGACAGACTCATTTCAACATTATTAGCCTAAATATAACAAATTAATATAAAATGTTAAGCAATTAATAATGAATACTATAGATATTAAAATTTTGTTTTATAATTTGCATTATTACTATATTTATTTTTTTTAAAAATAGGAGGGGCTTCAGCCCCCCTTGCCCTGGATCCGCCAGTAGCCGGAACACCCGTCGTCTTATACATAGATATATATATACACTTGAATTCAATTCAATCAATCATTATAATATTTTGGAGAAGTAATTAATAGTGAGATAGATAGATTTCAATTTAACTAAATAGCAAGTGTGTATTGAAAAATATATATAAGATACAAGAGATGGACGATAAAAATGAGGAGCGCATGTAAGTAAAAAGTTTGTTAATAAGCAGCAGCGCCCCAATTTGGTAGATTGGCAGTGGCTTCGTTAACCATTTTCACCAAAGTAACCTGCATGCATGTATATATTATAGGAAAATTAATACATTATATATAGTGTCATATTATATGGTTGAGAAAATAAAGCCTAATTTCGTCATCATACCACACTTTGTGGGACCCCACGAGGTGGCATAGAAAGATTTCTTGGGGGCCACCTATTTCCATACATTCTTTTATCAAATCTCCATTCTCCTATCTTTCCATAAGTCAACCTACCCTGAAAGCAAATCAAATATATATACGCAATTTCGATTTAAAGGGTTCAAAGTTTTTCCAATAAAATTAATAATTAAATTAAAAATAATAAAAGAAAATTAACACAATTATAATTATAATGTCATTTAAATTACATAACAAGTAAAAAAAATAAAATGAAAAATGTTTCATAAATCACAGTATTTTCTCTATTGTTTTTCATGTTTAAAAACCTTTATAATGCTTCAATAGTAACATTTACAAAATACATCTTTTCCAATAGTAAAACTTTATAAGATAAAGTAGCTTTTGAACATCAAATTCAAATCTAGAAAATAAATCTCTAGGATCATAGCATCATGACATACATAAAATTACAATGTAAAATAATTCAATTTATTGGAGATAAATTTCATATTTCTATTATTTTTATATCATATTTATAAAATTACGAAAATACACGTACACTTTTAAAAAATTTCAAATGTTCTGATAAAACCCCCACTAACTCCGCCACAATGTTCACGTAAGGTACGTAGCATTGGAATTAAAAAGAAAACCTGCAAATCATAGTCGCATCCATAAGTATAATGAATGATGTAAGCGTTTCCGATTGTTGTATCCCAAGGAGGCTGCAACGAGCGAAAACAAATGAATTAGATAAATAAGAGGCGTCTCTCTATGTAGTCATTTTTTTTGGGTTGTAGGGAATTTTAGTCATATAAATAAAAATATAAAAATAATAATATTTCTGACTAAATTATTCTTTTAGTGTGTAACAATGTATAATATATTTTACACTCTTTTTCGATAGGGTATTTTGGACTATATATTAAACACTTTTTACAATTACACATTTTTACTTAATATGAAAAAATTAATGTGTAGCAGTATAGAATACACTGTTACATAATTTTCGCGATTATTATGTATTTTACACTATTACACACTTTTTGCAAAAGTATGTAATAGTCCTCATTTTGGACATTTTTTTAAATTATTAAAACTTAAGAATATATTTGTACATTTACATAAAAAAAGCTAATTTTTCCAATTAAATCTGAAGGATAAATAAATAAAAAATGATTCAATCAACGTACCTGAATCATGAACTCTTTGTGCAAGACATTGGGCACATCATGCATGGCGGATGCTACAGCATAAGCATACATCTCAAGAACCCATCCAAAAGCTTTATCCGCTTCAGAATCCTTCTTCATGGCGATCGAAACGTTCATCCAAGTGGGAACGATCCTTTTAAGAGCCTCCTTGCCGAGAATCAAAGGGGAGTTACCAATGGAGTCGATGTTAGTAATGGGCCCCATATGGCGAGGGAAGAATTTCCTCAGAACAGGCTCGTGCGCGGTGGGGTCGATGTAGAAGAAAGGGAACGCAGCTCCGTGGCGGCGGTCTTGAGTTAGGTTCGGAATGGGGCTGAGAATGAGGTGGTCGGGTTCACACATGAGTATATAATCTTCTCGAATTTGCGCTTGGTTGAGCCACTGCAGCAGCGCCCAGGGTCGGTTGAGGACTAGGTAGCCCCGGTGCAGCGACGCCGGGAGAGGCTGGGCGACGAAGGTGGGGATCTCCTGCATCAGCGAATCGGGTCGACCCGAATGCAGGATCCGCGTGAACCCGCCCATCTCGTTGCTGTTTGGGTTGTGTTTCTGGAACCAGTAGTACATCACCCTGCACTGCCACGTGTTGTACACGGAGTCCGACGACGTCACCGCGGTGTGGAACATTCTAGAATTCTTCTTCTTCATGGATGGCAGTTCATCTTTTTCTGATAGGAGAATCGCAGTAGTGATGAGTAGAGCTGGGCACGCCAACACCAATGTTAAGAACAATTTCCTGCGCCCCATCCTCCGCCTACCAACCTCCAAACTCTATTATTTTATATCCATGCATCAATTATTTTCTCATTCTAATATTCAACACTTATTAACTTCTAGCTTCTGTATATTATTCTACTCGAGTTTAAATTAAATTAGTAATAGCTAGGTAGGTAGGCACTCCTAGTTTAAAGTCAAATTAGACCTAGTAAGAGATTTAAGTATGCCCAGGTGTAAACACAATTTTATATATTTCAATTTTACAAGGATAAATTTTGTAGATTGATATGGATTTATGCGGGTTGCATCATTTGATTCATTTAAACCATTTGTTTCTTAATCAATATGGAATTTTTTTTTGGCATGATTTGATTTCATAATGTTTATTCAAATGACTCAAGTACGATTTTGGATCGAACGTTGAATTTGATTTGAATTGATGAAGAACATTCTTAAAACTTGTAAGAATATATTGAAGATCTTCAAACCTCAGACACTAATGCGGAGGGTTTTCACTTCTGATATCGTCTTTCTTTATTGCTTGTTACATTGATACTTTAAATTTCTCATAGGTTTTATGACTCTTATGATGGAATAATATTACTTTACTTTTAGTATTTTATACTCTTACCCTCCATTTAATATCTTCGTCAATTTCTCGGCACGAGTTTTAAGAAAATTTAATGCTATATTTGAAGTGTGTTATATCTTTATGATGCATGTTATAAAAAATTTAAACTATTTTGACAAAATTAAATGATCTATTAATATTGATTTTGTTTATATATATAATACCTATACTAAAATATATACTTAAATATTCAAATGATCTATCAACATTATAAATTTTTTACATATGTAAACATTGTACCAGTTGAAGAAAAATTAACTTTTACACATATTTTAAAATATTTTTCATATTATTTATATGTTTATTCAATCAAAAAACACGTACTAAAATAGATTACAATAAATCTATGTAGCCACATTGTGGCCACCCACACACTACTATAATAAGAAATTTTTTGATTTATTTAATTTATTTTTTAAAATAAAAATAGGATTTAGTTATTTTATTATATTCTCTACATTGTACAATTTTTTTAAAATTTTTTTTTGCATTTTTATTTTTAATTTATTTTTTAATAAAAATAAAAAAGTTATCAAAAAATTACAAAAAAATAACTACAATGTAGAGAATATAATAAAATAACTAAATCTTATTTTTATTTTAAAAAATAAGTTAAATAAATTAAATTATTTTCTATTTAGGTAAATTGTGGGTGCCCACAATGTGGCTGTTTAGCCTCACTCAATAGATTAATATATACTCCTTCCGTCCTAGTAATAATGTCTCAAGTGTTGGGACGTCCCACTAGTAATATCTCATACCTTTTGTAGTAAAAAATTAACTATTTAAAATATTATTAATGATAGACCTAACTCACTTTGTATACCAATTCACTTAAAATAATTCTTAAATATCTTCCAACAAAAGAAATCCATCAGTTTAGTATTTTTCATTGAGTCGGTTTAGCAATTTTTTATGAAAATTTTGAATTTTAATAGAATGATAAATGTTTTTTTTTTTAATCTTTACACTTTTCTATCCTTTTCAATATTTTTTCCGAACCGCCTGCACTTTATTTTATTTACACTACTTATGTGCTCAACTCATCAATTTTTGAAGTTAAAATGTCAGAAATCAGAATACATTTGAGTTGATTCCATATACTTATAAAATTTCATAAGCTCAAACAGAGCATATTTTTTTTTTCGAGTTGTTAATATTAATAATTAATATAAACAAAGATTATTAACCAAAACCCTCTAAAAAAAAGAGATTATTAACCAAAAGCCAAAATTCAGGTAACACTTTTACAAATCACACAACAGATATAAATTCATATTTTATTGACAGAAAAGTGACCAAAACATGACTGCTTAGTATTAGTAGTAAATAAAGAAATAAATTCCTCCCTGGCCCTCCCTCTGCAGAATCGTCTCGGTCTCGATCTCTCTCCAATTCCGGCTTCTCAAAATTTCCGGCGAAATTCACCAATCTACCAGCTCAGCCCCTTTCTCCCTTATTCTGGTGTGCCTTACTTGATTTCTTCTGTGGTTTGATTGATGAGTTAGGGTTTGAATTTACTAGGATTTTCTGTAGAAGGGGATTCGCTGAGTGTTTTATTTTTCCCCTACGATTTGGCGTTTCTTGAATTGGTTATGTGGATTTTGAAGCTGCAAATTATGTAAGCATCGAATTTACTCCATTGTAAATTCGTTGATTCAATATGAACACCGAAAACCGACTCGAGTGTCATGACTTATGTAGAAGCTAACTACCTCACTTCGCCAACAATTCCGATATATCATTGCCATTAGATGCTTTAGAGCTTTGGATAGCGAAATTAGGTCGAGCAATTACATAACCGAAATAGGAATTTTGAATATTAGGCAGTTGAAAGAGCTTGAGCTTTCCCTTCAAAAAAAGAAAGAGCTTGAGCTTTATCTAGATCGATACATTGTCTTCCTAGTTGCTATTTACACCTGATTTTGTTCTGTAGCTTGACTTAAGAGGCTTCTTCTTGCAACTTCTGATGGTATTACACACAGCTCAGTGCACATCTCCACCTTATTTGTCATTTGGAACCCGTTATATACTTGCCCGGTAGTTTATTGTTCATCTGGTGACACACTCCCCTGGAATGCAGATTTACTTGTCTTTGTTGGAGACCTATTATTAGCACAATCAAATTTTGGCCTCTTGCTAGGTTCAACTGATTTGGAACAGGTTAGAATCAATGCCCTGTCGGCATGGTTGTTTTCTCTCTCTCTCTCTCTGGGCTATTGATTCACGTAATGCAGAAGGTTTCTGTGATAAGACAAAGTTGGCCAAGTTCTGAACTGACAACAAGAATCATGTATGATTCTTTTAAAAGTCGACCAAATTATATAACTGGTTAGCATTTCTACTAGTAGTATGAAATTTTACCATGAACATATCTAGCTTCAGTGGAAAAGAATGTTTGCTTTAGTTCTAAACTACAGAAATGTCACAGATAACTAGTTTGGAGCATGACATGGACTGTTTATGGACTTATTCCACAAATTATGTCGTCATGGTCTGTATTGCCTTGGACACATCACTAGAACTTTATAAACCAACAATATGATTGGGCTCAAGCTCTAGCAGCTTCATACAAATCAAGAAAAATTCTTTCAGATTAGGCCTCTCGTATAATGGTGTGAAAGAATTTTTCTTGATTTGTATGAAGCTGCTTATTAGTGTTGTGATGGTTGGTTTTTAAGTTGAATTATTGTGTTTTCGATTTGTTTCAGGCTTTGAGGCTTGGCAGTTTGAAGAGCAGCTTGAAATTAGAACAGAAAATGTCAAAGTACGGGTTGCAGCTTAGAGTTAAACCACAGCAGAAACAGCCCACAAGACCCCCGCCTCCAAAGGTGCTCGGCTTTGATGATGACGACGATGATAACGTTGAGAGGGATATTTTGCGCCAAGCTTATAAGAAAAAGACCCACAAAGATGTGAGTCTTCTTCTATTGTAAAAGTTTGGCTACTCACAAATATTATGGTTCATTGAATTGTATTTTTGGGTTTGACAGATTTATTTGATTGTACTTCTTTTCTGTTTTCATTTTGAATTCTCAATAGGTTGAAGAGCAGCATAAAAAGGTTCTTGAAGAAGATCCTTTGGCATTTGACTATGATGGAGTATATGATCAAATGAAGGAGAAACAAGTTCGTCCTAAAGAGCAAGATCGGCAAGATAGAAAGGTATTGTTGGATACATTGCTTTTCTCACTAGAAAATGGCAAATTCATATTGAACTGTCTGGGAGTGTGTTTTAAGTGGTTTCTGATACTTGCACTGATTAAATTTAGTTTCTAGTAATTTTATCATTGGCGTAGTGCAAAAAAATGAAAAGGGAATTCGTAACTTCATCTTTGGCTGCAAATGGAGTTACCTCTATAGTCTATATTGATCTATATGCCCTGCAAAGTCTTTTGATTATGGAGGTGCTAGATGTTTGGTTTTTAAATGATTAATGAATTCTTTATTTTCATTTGCAGCCAAGATATATTCAAGGACTGATAGACAAGGCAAAACAACGAGAGAGGGAACACGAGATAGTTTATGAGAGAAAACTTGCCAAAGAGAGAAGCCAAGACGAACATCTGTACGCGGATAAAGATAAGTTTGTGACTAGTGCTTACAAGAAGAAACTGGCAGAGCAAGCCAAATGGGTGGAGGAAGAGCGGCTTCGTGAGTTGCGTGAGCAGAAGGATGATGTAAGTTGGACTCACTTCTTCTCCCTGATGATAATGTGTCCTTTCTGAACTAGAATCTCCTAATTATGCACAGCTAAAAGTTCGAAACTGGAGCATACGAGAGGATACTAATGAGATCATAAATTTATTTTTCGGGCTGCCATACACTTAAATATCGTATACACAGTGGGCCTGCCAAGTATATATAGGTTAACAAAGTAAGCTTAGTTTATTGCTTGAACTCATGAATTTTAGGTGCATGCTACATTTTCATGCATCTTACACACACCAACCATGCTTCTAAGAAACTAGACACATCTAATCTATATTATTATATGGTAATGTAATGCCACTAACTGGATTTGTATCATAGATCTAGACTGCCAGTGTAGAGAAATTGTTGTCTGGTATGGCATAGTTTACCTGTCTGGTTTTCGTAGCTTGTTTGGCCCTTTGCTTGTCGGCTAATATTCAGTAATTAACTGGATTATTATTATATAATGGAATTTCTTCCTTGTTTTGCTCTTTTTATTTGGCTCCTTGGTGGTGTCATTAGCTTATTATAGTGAGAACTGTATTACAGTGCTATTAGGTTCTGCTTGTAGTAGATGTTTTACATTGTAGTTTTGTTCTTTGTTTTTATAGGTTACCACTAAGGCAGATCTCAGTGATTTTTATTTCAACCTTTCCAAAAACGTAGCATTTGGTTCTGGAGATGCTGACAAGGGGAAGTCTGCTGAAGTGGTGGCTCTGCCACCCCGTCAGGTCTCTCCTACGACAACTGGTACTAGTTCGGATTTATCAAGGATGGCGAAGAGGCATCAGGATGAGATATCCGAGAACCATTCTCCCAAGGAAAAGTCTGGCCGACCTTATAGAGAGCCCAGTTCTGATTCTTCCATCAAAGATCAGGTCGCAGCTGAACAATCAGCTCGTGACCTATCAAGACCCGACAGTCAAAAAAGAAGCGAGGACGCGGTGTCTGCTGCAGGGGACCAAAAGGGACTTGATGATCAAAAAGGAAGTCAGGATGCAGTATCTGCTGCTGCTGCAAAGGACCATCACAAAAGAAGCCAGGATGCGCTGGCTGCAGCGAAGGAACGATTTTTGGCCAGAAAGAAAGCGAAAGCACAAACAAATTTTTGATAGATATCAACAGCTGTTTCTACTTGTTTTCAAGTGCCTACGCGACTTTCGAGTAATTTCTGAATCGGGCAGCTTATCATTGTAAATTAAAAACCAAAACTAAGCCTGGGGATATTACTCTGTTTTTTCTTTGGGTGTAAAGAACATTTCTCGTAGTCTTATGATTCATTGTTGAAGTCTGCTGGTGGATGTAAAAATGGTTGCTTCCGTATAATGGCAGCGCGGTTCACTGCACACGGAGGGCCCCTCGGAGCGAGTGGAGCAAACAGTCAGGTACGTGCAGGGGTGGATTCTGGTTGGTTTTTCTGTCTGCCAATTCTCCACCACCGTAACGGCTCACTGCATAGACTGCCGGCAGAGCTTCTCCCGGTATCCTGAGTGGTGGAATTGCGGTAGAGGGAGGAGAGAGCGTCGGGGAACTTCCGGAGTTGAGGGATTTTTGCTTGATTTGCAGGGCATTGTGATGTACTAGTTAGTACTAATTAAATACTGGTATTACTTGTGTTCTTGCAAGTGATGTAGAAGGTTTATTGAACAGGTGGCTGATGAGCTGTTGGGTTCACTGTTTGTATGTTTGTTGGTCTAGTGTTTTATATATTGGTATAACTGGATTCATTTGGCAAAAAATCTGACATTAGGAGCACAGACAAAAAAAGAAAATGCCACTGGCTCATTCAATCATATAAAATTCCCAAGTACAATGTATTATATAGCTCCTGCTCTTTTTCTTAAGATCTACACAGTCAAAAAAGGAAGATGAATTGTGGGTAATATTGAACAAACATCTTTTTTGAGAATCTAAAATTGAAAATGGAGCAAAAGTTACAACTGCAAGATGCAAGTTACCCGCAGATGCTTTGCTGTACAAAGAAAGATCAAGATGGCGCATCAAAGGAATAACAATATCTACTCTTTCAAGCTTTACCAACACGAATTTAATCAAAAATCCTCCTAATAATAAATGTGGGAGTAGTAATTCCATTTTCTGTGATATTCTTGTTGCCTCAAAATATAAACTACCCTTTTTGTACCAGATAGACACATCTAAACAACTTTCACATTATATTATATCATAACATTTACAGCGTCCAATAGAAACCCCATGAGAGAAAGTACATTTGAATAGAGTCTACAACCACTCATATAATATACTATATTCCATCTTTTGTTTAATTACATTACATATATTCAGGCCACTTAGAGGTGGCTTCTGATAATGAAGAAAAACTGCGCTGCGACAAAGAATGGCTGCTTTGGCGTCTGCCGCTTCTTGTTGCAGAACCTGAAGATGGCGTATTAGCGGATGGGTTAGGATCGGAAGCAGACACATACCTACTCAGATGACTTGTCAGCTTTTTCTTCTCCGACTCTGAGTTTTTTTCTCCACCTCTAACATGCCCAACTTTTGCCTCATTCAGACCGGCTGGCAGAACACAGTTGCAGAACAAACCTTCGAATATAACAAAATCAGTCAAGATACTTGAAATCTAGTCCAACTTAGGGGCTTACTACATCGGATCTCACGCATTTCATAACTTGCCTCCTTGGATAATGAGAACCAATCATATAATCTGCAATGAGAACCCTGTTTTAATCTCATCCCCACTCCCTATGTTTATAAGTTTATTTATGAATACATTTTCTCAATGTAGCAGAAGCACATCTACAAATGACTTAAAGAAGAAAGAACAGTCCAGAATGCATTAGAGGCTCAGTTATATTCACAAGAGTCACGATTGATTTGTCCCTTACAAATACGACAGAGTTGTAAAGAAGCAAACAAGCACATTAAGGCGTAGTAGGCAGTTGATATCAAAGCATATGAAGCTAGGAATGCAAAGCACAAAGAAACAAGAGCAGCCAAGATGTATGTGGTAAAGGTGCATACCAAGTCGAGCAAGGCGATTCACCCATCTAGGAATCTGTTTACCAGTCAAGCGAAGACACACATCATTGCAGAAATGGTTGCAGTTCTTGGAAATGAGATTATAGGCATTTCCAGGGTATTCTTGAGCCAGGTTTTCCATGAGTGCACGGACCTCCTTGGGACCCAAATCTGATCTTGCAATCAAGATTGATTTTCTAAATGTGAAACCAGGACAATGCTTTGGTTCTACCTCAAAAATCCCAGTTGTTGAATGTTCATGAGCACCAAATGCATACTCAACTCCATGAACTACACACACAACAGCCAATAGGAGAAAAAACATCAACACTCATGCTTAAATAAAGCCTAATTTTAAGAAAACCTAGCTAGGTCCAACCAGGAAGGAATATACTATTAAATCATAAAACTTCCATGAAATGAACCTAAGAAAACTTCAATTTATATATGATACGAGGAAAAGATAAGATTGAAGGTAGAGTTACCTTGAACCCCGGAATGATAGATACCGAGGCCGAGCCAGTAAGCATAGCCGTTGATGGGGGTGAGATCGTATACATTGAGGTACACCGGAATAGTGCCCGTCTTCCCCTTCTTCCCCATCATTCTGCGCAGCATCGATCTTTCTTTCTTTCTTTCTCAACACATACGCCCACTTTTATTCAAATTTCAGAGCCTCAAAATCCCAATCCTCGATATATGAATATGATGATGCCAATTCATCCGGATTTGGAATTGGGATTGAAGATTTTGATAACGGAAAACCCAATTCGCTTTTGCCTTGTGAATTGTGATTATTAAGCTCCTAGTCCTAGTAAGGATGTGGAGAGAAGAATACAAGGGAAACAAACGCCTACATTTTTTTTTCTATACCAATATTATTATACAATTTCGGTGCATTTTCTTTTTTCAATTGAGGTTTCCAAAATAAAATCCTCACTTAATGCGTGATGAGATTTTTTTCCTTTAATTTTGAGCATATTAGTACAATCACGTGTTACATGTAAATATTTAATTAATTTGATAATATAAACAGTAAAATAAAATGTATTTTTAAACGTTATTTGCGGACGGTAAAAAATTATACACTTTTTATTTTAAGACATAATCTCACATCTTTTCTTCAATTTTTATTCTTACAAATACCATTTATTTACAAAAATATCATCCTTAATTTAATCTACCTCTCATTTCTTATAGATATGACTTCTTTTTTTAAAAAAATTGTGTCTACCAAAAAAATATGTGTAGCTCGAGCGAGTCTAGAATTATAATCACCGTGCATCGCGCATGAGATGCACTCTTACAATATAGAACCACTATAAAAATTGTGATTATCCCTATATCTTCAATAAAATTGAGACACGATAATTTATGAGGTATATTAAATCGAACATCATAAAACGACTATCATCACTATATTCAATAGATCGATTTGAGAAAGCAATATAATGCATTTCAAGAAAAAATATTAATTCTTGATTAATTAATCACCAATACTTTGATGTAATAGGGATTACCTCTCAACTAAAATCACAGTTGAGTACTACTTAGTACGGTACCTTTTCAAGAAAAACGTATTAAATCTAGCATTACATAAATTTCTTCAACTAAAAAAAAGGACGATATGACAATTTCTTATGATTCATTTTAAAGAAAAAAAAAATATTTTAAATGGCGCCAATTCACAGTTACATTTTAAATGGCAAATCACATTATATATTTCACATTTTAATGTGAAATATATATTTCACAGTTAGATGCTGCGTTTCACCTTATAATTGGGCCACGTTAAACATGTAAGTAATAAATTCTTTGTGAACATGTAAGGAATAAGTTCTTTGTAAATTCTTTGTAAATATGTAATTGAGTCACGTTAAACATGTAAGGAATAAATTCTTTGGCAACACGTAGGTGCTGCGTTTCGCCTTATAATTGGGCCACGTTAAACATGTAAGGAATAAATTCTTTGTAAATATGTTCCATGTAAATAAGATTCATATGTTTGAATTCAAATAATATTTTTTTGTTCATTTTTTTTGGAGTGAATCTTTTAATAATATTTTTAAGTGTTTACTTTTCATTTGGAATAAATAATGGAAAAAGCTTTCTTTGCACAGCTTGAAACATGCCTTCACCAAAGTGAAGAAAGTTTTCGTCGATTGTTGGACGGTACCGTTGGTGCTTGAAGGCAGAGGCTTGAATTCCATCGGTATTGTTTAATGTAGGCTTCGTCTCCAAAAGTGGATGTTTGAAGGTAGATGGTTGATTTTCGGCACGCTTAGTTTCCGGTACTTCTGCAACAGTATAGGTAATGTCTGAAACTTTCTACCTTTCCTACGAAAATCATGGTCTCTTTTTGGAGATTTATGTAGTTTATACAAGATGTTATTTTTTGGGTGGGTGGGTGTTCTATAATCGGTTATGTTAAAATGCTGAAGATTTGAATCATTGGAAATTCTTTAGATAATTTTTTGGGGTTTTTGACTTATTTGATTGGAGTTTAAAATTATTTAGGACCATTATCTTAGGGCTATTTGCAAAAATAGGCCATTATTTTTCGGACTTGCAAAAATAGGCCAATTATTTTAGTTTTTGGCATTTTTAGGCCACATTTGAGTTCAATTCAGCATTTAGAGGCCACTTTTTGGGGCCAAAATGTGGCCCAAAATAGCCTGATTGGGTACACATGTGGCCTAAAACTACCCAAAACTAAAATAATTGACCTATTTTTGCAAGTCCGAAAAATAGTGGCCTATTTTTGCAAATAGCCCTAAGATAATGACCTTAAATAATTATTTGTGAGTAATTAATTATAACCACTTTGTAAATGTTGACGAGAATCTCGATATTTTTGAAGTTATGAAGTCAATAATATTTTTATTGATGATGATGTCATCTTTCTTGATTTTAGCACATTTCAATATTGCTTTCGCTCGACGTTCAATCTAGTTTTCTGTTTAGTCGTATCGATACCCAGTCTACGCTATCACTGGCTAGGCGTCGGACTGCGACAGAATTGGACACCCACTGGGAGACGATGCACAAAGATGATATCCAGAAGGCTACATGCACATGTCGAAAATGTGAAACAATTTGTTTCACCAAACATGTGTTGTATCATCATATGATTGACACTAACACTTACTGCAGGTGTCCCGCGCTACCATACGAGCGGAAGGATCGCATGGTGGCGCGGAGGAAGGCTGAAAAAATGTGGGCTTTGAACTTCAAACGCAAATAAGATCTGTTGGGTGATTTGATTGGGCAGTTGTTAATTGTTGTGAATATCATACTTTGGTTAGATATTATTGGGCATACCTAGGTGTAAATAAAGATACCTGATTACTTTGACCTATTCTTTTGGCAGTTGTTACCTGTTTACCGATTGGGCATGCTTAGGATTATGACACATCGCTTTTACACTCCAATTGAACCAGAACCGATTTCCTTTTAACTAATACTCCACGCTACCCCCGATTATATTTGACAAATGGTTTTGACCTATTGACACACATTATGTAAGTAATTTTTTGGCAACACGTAGGTACTACGTTTCGCCTTATAATTGGGCCACATTAAACATGTAAGGAATAAATTCTTTGTAAATATGTTCTATGTAAATAAGATTCATATGTTTGAATTCAAATAATATTTTTTTGTTCAATTTTTTTTGGAGTGAATCTTTTAATAATATTTTTTATGGGCCAATTTGGCCCGAAAGCACGGCGGTTGGCGGGCTCTTTTGGCCCTGGGCCGCGTGACCCGAAGGGCCGTCCCAATTTTTTTGGGCCTTAGAAATCCTAGCCCGGCTCGGCCAAAACTACGGGCGGGTTGGGCTGGGCCATTTTCGGCCCATTTTAACAGCTCTACCCCTCGTGCAGAATAACCAACAAAAAAAGCCTCTTTTGTTCAATACCAAGGCAGAATTGGACACCCAGTGGGAGACGATGCACAAAGATGATATCCAGAAGGGCTACATGCACATGTCGAAAATGTGAAACAATTTGTTTCACCAAACATGTTGTATCATCATATGATTGACACTAACACTTACTGCAGGTGTCCCGCGCTACCATACGAGCGGAAGGACCGCATGGTATAGCGCGGATGAAGGCTGAAAAAACGTGGGCTTTGAACTTCAAACGCAAATAAGATCTGTTGGGTGATTTGATTGGACAGTTGTTAATTGTTGTGAATTTCATACTTTGGTTAGATATTATTGGGCATACTTAGGTGCAAATAAAGATACCTGATTACTTTGACCTATTCTTTTGGCAGTTGTTACCTGTTTACCGATTGGGCATGCTTAGGATTATGACACATCGCTTTACTTAAAATTTCGACTTTTACACTCCAATTGAACCATAACCGATTTCCTTTTAACTAATACTCCCGATTCTATTTGATAAATGGTTTTGACCTACTGACACACATTATGTAAACAATTTTTTGGCAACACGTAGGTACTACGTTCCGCCTTATAATTGGGCCACGTTAAACATGTAAGGAATAAATTCTTTGTAAATATGTTCTATGTAAATAAGATTCATATGTTTAAATTCAAATATTCAAATAATATTTTTTTGTTCATTTTTTATTTGGAGTGAAACTTTTAATAATATTTTTTATGTGTTTACTTTTCATTTGGAATAAACAGTGCAAAAAGCTTTCTTTGCACAGCTCGAAACACGCCTTCACCAAAGTGAAGAGAGCTTTCGTCGATTGTTGGACGATACTGTTAGTGCTTGAAGGCAGAGGCTTGAATTCCATCGGTATTGTTTAATGTAGGCTTCGTCTCCAAAAGTGGATGTTTGAAGGCAGAGGGTTGATTTCCAACACACCTAGTTTTCGGTACTTCTGCAACAGTATATGTAATGTCTGAAACTTTCTGTCTTTCCTACGAAAATCATGGTCTCTTTTTTGGAGATTTATGTAGTTTATACAAGATGTTATTTTTTGGGTGGGTGGGTGTTCTATAATCGGTTCTGTAAAAATGTCGAAGATTTGAATCATTGGATATTCTTTAGTTAATTTTTGGGATTTTTGACTTATTTGATTGCGAAATTCTTTTTCATCAAGTGTTGAAATAGACGAAGTGTATTTGATTTTGTTGGGTTGCGAATTATTAATTGACCATACCTCTTTTTTTTTTTTTTTTTTTTTTTTTTTTTTTTTTATAAACGTTGGGTCGTCATATATATTGTGAATTTTGAAAAAATTTAAATGGGTTTCTAATATAAATTTTCATTTATTAAAGACTAAGGGACATTGGCTCGTGTTGTCAAATCCAGTATTGAGAAATGAACAATAGTCTGCTTCTGAAGCCTAAGTAGTTGTACTCCTTGACCCAACTCATCACTATTAATGAACAGTACAATTAATTAAGCTCTAAATAGTAAATACAAATGAAAGAAATGACTTAAAAAAATTAAGATTTCGATTCCCGCTGCGAGGCAATTGGCACATTAGCGGAACATTTTAAAATTTTGGAAATTTTGAAATTAAGGTCGAAAATTCAACACTACAATCGAAAATACATCTAATGACAAGCTTAATAATTAGTATGACCATTTAATTAAGGAAATATAAATTCACGGCTCCTATGGAATGTAACTCTTTCGAAGTACCAATCATGCTCAAATGAGATCCTCTGTCTCAGAATATAAGTATGTATCACGTGTACCACTCTTTATTTTTTTATTGGGAAAATTTCACCTAAATACACAAACTTTGCCAAAAATCCATATTTGACGCGAAGTTAGGATTTTACATTTCAATACACCAACTTTCGTTGTTGTCCAAATTTGACACGACCTAATTCTTAAAAATTCAAAAAACAACCCCTTTTTGTAAATAATTATACAAAGACCCGCTTATGTTATAATTTGGGACATTTAAACCAAAACAAGATATTTCCTTATGATGTTTTCTTTTAAACCATTTTAGGCGTGGATCAAAGATTAAAAGAAAACATCATAAGGAAATATCTTGTTTTGGTTTAAATGTCCCAAATAATAACATAAGTGGGTCTTTGTATAATTATTTACAAAAAAGGGTTGTTTTTTGAATTTTTAAGAATTAAGTCGTGTCAAATTTGGACAACAACGAAAGTTGGTGTATTAAAATGTAAAATCCTAACTTCACGTCAAATATGAATTTTTGGCAAAGTTTGTGTATTTTCACGCAATTATCCCTTTTTTATTTTATAAATTATCTTTCATAAAAATAAAAATTATTATTATATTATAAACTTTAATTAATTTTCATCATTGAAAAATTAAAATTTTAAAAAATTATATACCCTAACTTTGAATTAAATGAACCCAAATAATCTATTATTAATACAAATAAATATATAAAAAAATAATTATAAACCTTAAATGGATGAGTGAACTCTTGTTAATTATTTTTATATTATATAAAAGCATAACAAATTAATAAGTAAATAAAATTAATTAAATATTAATATATAATAAGACTGAGGGACGGGAGACGAAATATGTGAATAGCAGATAAAATTATCTTTCATAAAAATAAAAGTTACTACTATGAATTATATTTATTTTTTATTTCCAAAAATTAAATTGTTTACGAAGTATATATAACATGACTTTCAATTAATAAACATATTTTTAGCTAAAGAACGTGGAATTTCATGATAAAAAATAATTATATACCCTAAATTGATGAATAAACCTTAGTTAATTATCACAAAATTAAACTAAAGCATTATATGTTAAAATAAAAGGTGGGACATGAAGTGCAACATCTAAATGTGGTACAAATGAATCTCATTCTGAAAACAATAGGATTAGTAATTTGTAATGTTTAACCGTATAAGTTACGTAGCTACTGTCCCCAAGAGGACATCAAGCGATGCGACCTCCTATTTGTGAACAGTGATGTCTCGGGTTGAAACCCCACTGCTGCCGCTAGGGTTGTAAATGAATCGAATATTTTTGCTCGATTCGAGATTCGATTCGAAATTGTGTTATTCGTATTCGAAATTATTCGATTCGTATTCGATAATAAATATTCGATTCGATTCGATTAGTATTCAAATACTTATATGAAATTATGATATTCGATTCGATTCGATTCGATATTCGTATAGATGCATGATTAAATATTTAAATATTATATATATGTATATATGTGTGCGTGTGGAGGGGCTAAAATAAATTATGAACTAATTTTCACCATTTGATTGTAAATTTTATGGTGGATTCATCACTTTATTGGATGAATTTAATTTTATATTCATCAATATCTAATTATATATATAAGAATTATAATATTATATAATAATTGACAATTTTAAAAAGGGAAAATGCAAAGAATCATAATATACATGCATTAAAGTAATTCTCCACAATTTAAAAAGTAAAACTTTACAATTTATAAAATCAAAATTTTAAATTGAAGTCATTCTTCCATCACAAGTCGCGCACGCGCTTCATCATTGCGATTGTGAACTAATCAAATAATTCGTATTCGATTCGATATTCGAATTTTGATATTCGTATTCGATAAATATTCGATTCGAAATATAAATATTCGATTCGATTCGATTCGGTTAGTATTCAAATACGAATACGAAATTATGATATTCGACTCGATTCGATTCGTTTACAACCCTAGCTGCCGCTCCCCGACTCTCCCAAGTAAAAAAAAAGTTATGCAGCTACCGCAGGAAAATATATTTGATCAACATTCACAAAGTGACAAATATAATTATTTATTTAACCACCGTATCGCTGTTTGGATCTGATGATTATAATAAATGCCATCAAAATGAAGATGAATAAATAAGTATACCAACGTGGAATTATATACCATCTTCGAATTTGGATCGAAATAAATCATTTAGCTTTGTCAAGTTTCACTAACAAAATTTACGTTGAAGGAATATAAGCTATAATACTTATTCAAAAAAGACAATATATCTTCATATGTGGTAAAAAAATAGTTTATACCTTTGGCTCACTGTTGCGTTCACCGGAGCGGGTGTATTTTGAAGGCGTCAAGATATATAGGAGGAAATTAAACGCAAGCACAGGTACGTGCATGGGAAATTGCTGCTCCTACTCACACAATACCTTAATCAATAATACTACATACTGCATTGAATGTCGTAATGGCCAAACCTGGCTGCGCAGAAGCACTCTTACATCATCAACTTCTCCCGGAATCTATCAATTTGTATTTCGAGCTTACTTTAATCTTTGGTCTGTCATGGTTGTTGTAAATATAGCTTTGAACTGCCCAAAGATATAAACATCCAAGATGCAACTTCATGACAAAAAGGGTTTGCTACTTCCCTGAAGCACGATCGTGTTACCCAAAACAGTTGCTTCACGTGAAAGTGGGAAAGTAATGGAATCTATTATTGTGGTTGTGGACAGCATTAAAATAAATATCAACATAATTTCGTTCTGGGATCTCAAATATACACATGCATGGTCAATATTTTATTTAAAAAATAAGCTAATAAATCCATGCAATCACCATGCACCAATCAAACCTTAATTTTTAAAAATCAACATAATAGTGTTGTCATAAATGACTAGTTAGCTCAAATGTAACACAACAACAACAACATTCAATGGCATTTAAAAATGCACAACCACTTTTCGTAACTATAAAAATAGGGCTTCATATGGCCCCCAAGAATTGCTCCAGCTAAACTTCACCACCCTCAAACACCGATGGATAGAGACGATCCACCATTTGACGATTATTTTGATTTTTCTGTAAAGCTTGAATCTCACGGTTTCATGGGAGCAATATCGATATTCCTCCTGTCGACGAGGGGATAAAGTAAGACACACCAGAGCTGCATGTCGAGAGGGAAGAACAGAATTACGAAGGTTAACATAAAGTGTTTCTTCTGTTCAGCTTGGACACACCAAATTAGGTATGCACCTCAACCTAATTTTTCTTTGTAAATGTTAGGCCATTAAGCATGCCCCTCCAATGCCAAAATATAATAAATTCTTTTTAGTATTTACCCATGTGGCTTAGTCTGCTGCGATTTCATGAATATACCGGAAGTCGAGGTGGGTCAAGTATTTTCAATTTCCTCGACCTGACTAATATTTGGAAAAAGATACTAAATTTCTTAAAATGTTTGGCAACGATTAACATTCTTGCAGAATTTTCCAAAGTGTGGACTGAACCACTTCGACATAGAGGTCACAAAACTTGACATTACTCCAGTCCAGAGCAACTGAATTCGGATAGGTAAAAAAATCAAAGTAAATGTTTCAAACATTAAATATGCGCAGATTTTTCTCAATGGACAGATCAATGTTTCTTTGCAAAGAGATTGAAATCGACTGCCATACTTGTTTCCATGTCACGTTATCTTTTCTACTCGCAAGACTAAGAGCCAATGCATATACATAGTGTGTTTACCCTGATATTTTATGTATATTTTATACAATGTGTATAAGAAATATAAGCTCATTAAGAATAATAAAATATAGACAAAATTTTATTCGAAAACCGAATGTTTAGGATTAAGGTTAAAAAATTTCACTTTGATTAGTTCGTAACCGATTAACCCGATAGAGCTGACCCAAATTCGAGTGAGTTGGCCATCGTTATCATCTCAATGAACAACATATATCTCATGCGGTCTTCGCAGCAAGAACTATTTGATTTCAGGAATTTATCTATCCTAAGCCTTATTGATTACAATTAACAAGCCTTACATATGTATATGATTATCCTTGGTCAATTACAAGAAATAATGGTTAATAATTATATTTCAATCATCATAGAAGCAATTGTGAACAAAATAAATGAAAAAAGAAGAAGCAATGAAGGTCAGACATTCAAGTGTTGGTCTCTAGTTGCGTTAAACTTGTACATAGAAGTAAGAATAAATCTAACATGGTAATAATAAATGCTCTTAATTAATTAAACATTCGTGTACATTTTTTTTTTGAATTTGTTTTCCTCTTTGGGATTAGTCCCTTGTCCGAGTAGATTTGTTCTGCTTCTGCCGATGATAAGCTGCACTCCTGTACCAGCAAAATAACACCTACATAAGCATAGCATGCTTGATTCTTGATGACAATATTGCAAAATAAAACAGCACCTTTTATATTGAGGTTCAGTTGGGTCCGGAGCATAGTGTGCAGAGGTAAACAAAGCTGAAAAGTGCGTCTTGATAATCGACTGCTGGTATCTTTCCCTCATCGTTCCCTTTCTTCCCTTTGCACTACTTAAGTTTTATGTTGTAGCCCTTAAAATTGGTATCATCAGCAGTTAACAACTTCAGTTCTGCTATGCTCACTTCTTCGCTTTTATTCACCCTCTTCGTTGTCACACCACTGCCCTTATTTGCTTCAGCTGAAGTATCTTCAACAAACAAGTCATCTGCTTCTTCATCAGTGTCACTACTCTCATCATCTGAAGCATATTTTGACCCTTTCTGAGGTACGTCTCCCAAACGAATTCGGATTTCTTCTTCTTTTCTGAAATGCGTTTGCTTATTTCTTCTAATCCAGAACCAACCGTAACCTCCATGTCCTGCCCATTATCATCTTCTTCATCTTCATCAGAGCCATCCCTTGTCTGGATTAGGGCACGGTACTTATCTCGCTTCTTTTCAGACTTGTCTTCATTGTTATCATCATCGGATTCACTCTCATGGGATGCCAAATACTCTTTTTAGTTCCAACCTATCTGCAAGGGATGAAAAGATTACAACTATTGTTCATGACACGTAAAGCTGGGGATTTGACAACTTATATAAAAGTCTAAAAACCAACAATTATATTTCAAAAATATAATTTAATAGACCATCACCTAACTCCGTAGAGTAAGACAGTTAAAAAGGTGCAACTGCCCCCATCAACTCATTCCAACACCACTTTGCCTGGAGCTTAACCATAAATACATACTTAAAAAAAATTATCAACAAGAAATAGGATAAAAACAACTTGGTCATTCATCATTTTGGTAATAACTCATGCACTTGAGTCCAAACTCGGATGGATATACAGATACAAACAAATCTTCGATCCCCTTTAGGAAGAAATGAAGTTAACAAGACATACAAATCAACAGCCTGCAATGAAGGATTCTGGTCGTGAGATTCATATTATAAGTGTCCAAATAGAGAAATGGAGAGTGCATTTAATTTACCAAAATTCGTAACTACTCTGAAAGATAAACTAATGAGATATTAAGTGTTGTGATCGGGTCATGTGACGGACATCAAAGCAGCACCTGCCTAGGGGAATAAAAAGGTGTACCTTTGAATCTAATTCATTTCCAATTCTATATAAAAATGTATACTACGTAACCAGCATGTACCCACAAGTCCAAACCTCTTGTTTATATTGAGGATTATTCTAATTCCAATGCAATTCGACAAAATGAAATTAAGTGTTATTACACCCCTTGAAGACATCTTCTCTAACTATTCTTGTGTGATAATTATAACTTGTGTCGTACAATGTGCTTTCAAAGTTACTTGAAAAGAAGATGAAAAGGTAAAACAGATGAGACATCGCACCCTGACTTGACTCCAGTAGAGATTGACAACAGCTAGCCGTCGTGTTTCACTGTCAATTTTGGGTACATTATCCTCCTGCAAACAAATAAAACGGAAACAATTACAACATTAAATCATGTTATTTAGTTCAGGGCATAGAAGGAAGCAGTCTCAAGTTCTCAACCTGCAGCATAAGGGTATCTTCTTATTCCTCCACTTCGTCCACATAATTGTCATCATCTGAGTCAGTAGCAGTGGTGGTGGTTGAAGACTCATCCACACTCTGCCCATCATCATCGTCATCGTCATCATCATCATCGTCCTCGTCCTCAAGGGTCCTCAGATTTTCAGTTTCACTCTTACTGTCTCCTCAAGTGGGAGTGTTCCACTTCTCAACATATTCTGCACACAACTCTCTATTTTCTTCATCTTTTACCTTTCTTCTTGGTTGTAGATGGAAATCAAACGAGTATTCACAAACACACACATTTTCTCTATTCAGAAATTATTTTTCTTCTATACAAACTTCTATGATTGTCCTTGCATCGCGTGCTGTCTGAGTTAGTACCACTCAACAAATAACCAGAAACACAAACAAAAACCTTTTCCACCTAATATCATGGAAATAACACCTAACTAAACATATATATAAAAGGCGGATAAGAAGATTACAACTTTGTTGGTTACAATATTCAATAGCAATCCAGTATTCATTGAAAAGATTTAAGAGTGATTTGGTTTATTGAGAGCTAGTTAATGAGTCAAACCCCGTACAATTTTATACTAGAAGAATTATACATTTCTTAAATCAACTGAAATGTAAAGCATGGTTACTGTGAAAAGAATAATAATGTGGTTTGACTAGGTTAACGAATCTATTGAGTGTACATAAAACATGAGAGGAGAGGATAATGCTATAGCCTATAAACAACATTGATCTCTATAGATTTCAAAAACAATGCATCAGCTTATCTGTTCAACGCTTCTAACTGAACCTCACCAGATTCTTTCTCTTTTGCTGGCTCGCTTTGGTTGAGGAGGTCTCTAGACTCTTCTTCACCATTACCCAAAACCCAAGCGCTTCTTCCGGCTGTTCTGTCTCGTTTTCTACCCATCTCACGATACTCCAAATATATTACCATCAAAGCACCCAATAAGAACCAAAGTATCAGAGCCCAGCTCAGGCCGTTAGCGTTTTCATCACCATACCTCTCTCCCAAATGTTTCATCCCACTGATAAGAGCAGCTATTCCAACAAGTATACCACACCTCCCAATTATAACGTGAGTGTATTCCCATATGAGTCTCTGCGAAGGCGTCTCCTCTCCAACATCAGGCTTCTTAGGTCTCAAGTACGCATTTATCGGCTGTGCTACGGCCAGCAGTATTGCCAGCATTCCAAACTTGACATGCACGGACTGGAGTGTCAAACCACGAAGTTCAGCAACAGCAAACAGAAACCCAAGGAAAACTATAGCTAATCCTGAATATTGCAGGTAAACATGTATCCTAAACCAACTGTCATCCTTCACATGCTTCAGGTATCTAGCAGCCAGAATGCCACCAGGAAGCAAAATGCCCCATGCAAGAAACATCATAAACCCATGTACAGCTAAGACAGGTCGCAAGTCCTCCTCTGCTTCTGCAGAACCATGCATCAGCAGTACACTCACTGCCCTCTTGCTTGTTACAAAATGCATGTTTCTCACGCTCAAGTGGTCATCAGACCATTGAGCACCCATAGCCCAAATTACTTTTAGAGGAGTTGAGGGGTCAATAATATTGTTGCACTCGTGCCTTGCATTCCGATCACAAGATGGATTCAGGGGACGGGTGAATTCCAATGTGATGATGCCATTTTCAGATTTGCATCTCACATATGTCAAATTCTCCTCTGTTGGATGGACACTTGAAGCATCGTTCCCATCAATCCAATATGTGTTCACCCTTCCTCTACCACTGTCATCAATCCAACCCACATAAGCATAGCTGTTGGCCATCTCACGACCAAACCCAACAGCCAGATAACCACTTTTTTTCTCCCCCCTAGCTGCAATAGATATAGAGTTCTCAGCTAGCGTCCAGAAAAGCATAACTTGCTGATCATCCAAAGAGACACTGTTGTTATACATGTCTGGCAAACCTCCATCAACCACTTGAACTTTCCAGCCCATCTTTGGTACATAAAGAGAGTGATAATAAACAAGATCTGGGGTATTTCTGTCAGGTGACCACACCAACTCTGTCGGACTGGCCTGTACACCTTCAGCTTCTGGACCCCCAAAATATATTGTCTCTGTCGTGTTTCTTAAAGTTGCATTCCCACCAATAGGATCAGATGTAACATATAAAGCCACATCATGTCCAGCCTGTATCGAGAACTTCACCGGCACCCCCCTCTCTACCCTCAACAGAGGAGATTCCTTTTTGTTGATATAAAGAACTTTAGAAGGATTTGGGGGATTTGGGTAATGCAATGCTGGACCAGTCGACACAACAAGTGGCTCCTTCTTATCTGCGATTACAAGATCTTGGTCCTCCTTATCTTCAGCATCCAGGGGTCCTAAACAGTCATTTACATGCTCAGAAAGGTTCAGCTTCAAGTGACCATAACTCCCACCGTGATTTTGAGGAAGATAGAAAGGGCGTAAACTATCAGGAGGCTTAATCAGCCCTACTGCCCATATCACATTCATGTCTGCCTTGGGGTCAATTTTATGATCATACTTGCTATCATTAGACTGCAAAGGTCTGCTGTATCTGATGAATGAAACACCATCCTTCCTGTGCCCATAAATGATCTTTGTATTATTCACCATCACAACAGGATCAGTAGGCTTATACAGAGTATCCGGGCAAACCCCCTTTACGTTCCCATCCTCAGCAATCATACACTCACTATACTTAGTTATATAATAATCGTGAGCAAAGGGCAACCCATCCTCCTCAAACCCCGTGATGGCCACATCCCCGCCCAGCATAAGCGAGCCAGAAGCACTCTCATTGGCCCACCCGAACGCCATGTAATCCTCAACTCCAATGGCAGCTTCCAAACCGATCTCAATCTCATTTTCCGCCTCCTTGAGACTCCACCTAATCCTATAGCTATCAGACAGCACTTTGCAATTATCAAAGACAGTAGGCTGCTCCTTGCCATTTCCAGAACCATTCAACAACACGTATCCAAAATCAGAAGCAGTGGGAACATCCCAAATCGCAAGAAGTTTCATTTGATCCCAAGTTACATTCTTCCGCAGACGAACGGTGAAGGTGTCATTTTTATAGGTTTGATTGAGGGTGGAATCGGAAACGGGGAAACCATTAGTTAGGTTTTGAAAATCGTCGCCGACGGCGCCCCACCAGTGGACGTCGGCGCCGGCGAGCATGTCAAATTGGGAAACCTGAAAGGAGCAATCGTTGATGATGGAGAAGATACCGCGGAGCTGGTGCTGCTCCAAGGCGAAGTGAGAGGTGAAGTTGAGAAGGGAGGTATTGGTGCGGGGGCAGTCCAAAGTCGGATCGGAATACGAGAAGTTAATCAAAAACATAAAATTGAAAAATAGCCCCAAATGAGAGAGTGCGATTGGGGCCATGGGGAGAGATCACGGATCTGGTTTTATGCAGGGATCCGATACGCAAATTTGTATGTGAATGATTGGATTCGGATGTAACCAAGCGTATAGGCAGGGACTACATGCATATATAGATAGATATATGTAAGGATACCGAGATCACATCAGAGAGTGAGAGAAACCAACCTGTAGCAGAGTTCGAGAGAGGTGAGTTGGAATGTTGCGGAGGGTTGACGAAGAAGACGAGAAGCAGCTAAACTTGAATCAGGGGTTTTGAGAATACAAATTTCTCAAACTCGTCTCTCCATTAAGTTGCAACCTTTTTAAGGGTTGCGCAGCTTATGCCTTAAGCAACCGTTGTAATTGTAAATCTCTAATTAGGTCAAAGGCAAAGATTAAATTTTGTTTCTTTTTCTTTGCAATTTCAACTGGAGTGTTGGAAGAATAGATTAGTTAGATTGATATTTCAAATTCACCCATCACAAGAATCATATGGATTAGAATTTGATGTAAGTTTTCCACTTTCTCAATTATATCATATTTTATTTGGTACATGCCATTACTTAAATGAATTATGTGATTCTTGAAGTTCATTTGCAACATCTTAAGTTAGATTATGTGTTGGAGTATTTGTGGTTGAATCTATTACCTCTAATGTTTATAAAGTTTCTTACTATCGTAATTATATATTCCAATTAAGACCATTTATTTATTTATTTTAGTCTTATTTACCTCAGCTGAATAGTGGTTGACAATTGAAATTTGTAGGAGTAGGATCTATTAAAGGAAATTTTACAATTCAAATCTATCTGAATTGTTAGGCAGAAGAGCCAATAATGCAATTACTCACAAAATTGCTTGGTTTTCACAAACAAACCAACCAACAAATCATACATGAATTTCATTCCAACCAACTATCATTCTCCATGGTTCAAAGTCAAGCCAAAAACTAGTAGTGATCTCTTCCACATATACAAGGAAACATCTTAAGAATACAATGCAGGAACCAACAACAAATATGTATATATGATGTTTTATCTGCAGAATCAAGATTCAAAAGTAAGATGGAAAGAAGCATGACGCTGTTATTGCAACATGTATGACGTACTTTACAAAAGCTCAAGCTACAACACCCTCCAGTGACACAATAAGATGAGAAGGAGTTAAAAAGGCAGGCAATCAAGAGAACTAACAACAACTTTGCAAGTGTAATATCCACATGGGATTTCCATGGCTTACAAGTCTACACTAACGCACAAGATGCGGCCTTATTTCTCAGATCCATTCTCAACGCCAAGACCATAGAGAACACCAGAGTACTTCTCAGTGAGGCCGTTGAAGAAGGTGTCTTTCAACTTCTTGAAGGCACAAGAGGTGAGTAAGCTGTCAGAGCCCGCTTGATGACAAATACCAACCCTCTCGAGTTCTAAGAGCTCAGCCAGCTTATTCAATCCGCCGTGAAGGCTATTGCAGAACTTCATCAAATGTTTGATGTCATACACCACGGGGAAGTACGTGTTGAGCAAATTGAAGAATCCGGCAGGAGTCTCGGGTAAGTTTCTACAAGTCAATAACTTGAGCAAGTAACCAAAATCATAACCACTGTGAAATGTGACCCAATTCACATCAGCATTCAGAACAATCCCAGATGAAATCAAGAGCTCAGCAAAACGGTTAACATCAATGCCCTGCTCATTATTCTTCTTGAAATCAATGCCGGATTGCCTCAACAACTCAATCGAATCATTTGCAAAGATATCCTGACTGATATTGAACTCGCGGAAATTGAACTGCCAAATGCAGCAAGTGTTAGCCTCACATGTGGGAAGATTCCCATCTTCATCAGAAAACGTAAGACCCAACTGAATCAACTTGAGCATGTCGACATTGTCCTTCAAGGTCTGATAATTGTATTCGTGGATGTGATTGAAGTTGCCCACGGGGCGAAGAACAACACCGGGGAACTCAGTATCCATGGCAACATAGGGATAGTTATCGACTATATCACGAATAAGAGAAAACTCTTGCTCAAGATTATCATTCCAAACCTCCCTAATTTGAACGGAATCATTCTTTGGCAACTCAGACTCAGACATGTCCTAATTCTTTAACTTTTACTGGGAACAGTTTGCAGCAAAAAAAACTTGGAAAAGCGAATCAACCAAATCTGCAGAAAATCATATAAAGAAACAACCCCAGAAACAATTTCAGCAGAAAGATCGAATTTTGAAGAGAAAACAATCAGATCAGGAGCAAGTAGAAGCAAGCAAACAAGAGATCCGACCTTGAACATGTGAAATGGAAGCGGATTCGCAGCAGTGATCCAAGAGCAAGAGTGTCAACGCGGAGATGGAGAACGAGGGTTCCTCGAGAAAAAAGTGGGTTTGGTTTATGGGTATTTATTTGTCTGTAATAATCCCAATCTCACTTACCACTTCCTCCACTGTGTGTAAAATTATGTTATATAGACTTACTACTTTTTTTTTTTGATCAGAAAACAGAGAAAATTTTATAAAAAGCGGTACCAGTAGTACCAAGGCAAAGCCTTAAAACATTTTACAGATCATGTCGTTGGAGCACCAAGAGTCAAGATCAATCTCCTCCCCAACAATATTAAAGATCCTATTCCAACACCACATTTTAATCTTAATCTCTAAAACAAGGTTTTTGCACTCCCATTCTTTGCCTTCGAAACATTTCTCATTTCTCTTCTTCCATCTCATCCAAATCGTTCCCACCCAAATTGCTAAAAGGAGAGCTTTAATCTTCTTTTTGTTCCCCAGATTAATGAACATACCGTAGTGTCCCTCGATACGATTCGGTCGTGCCAAAGGGATGCCCAACCACTTCTGAATTTCGTTCCAAACCTCTTCCATCTTCGGGCACAAAAGAAACACATGGTTTGATGATTCTTCCACCATCCCGCAGTCGCTGCATTTGCACTCATCCGCGGTCGAAAGAATCCTCCTTTTTTTCAAGTTGTCCCGGGTTGGGAGCCTGTTGAGTAGCATTCTCCAAGTTGTCATGGTTGCTTTATGTGGTGTCTTTGCCTTCCACATTGAGTGAAGGAGCGACGCATCAATTTTCAATCTGGGAACGTCGTTGCCACTAGCTTTGATACAAGAGTAAGCCGATTTCGTGGAGAAAAATCCATCAGGAGAAGCCAACCAAGTCCAGCTATCTTCGAAATCTGCGCAAGGTGAAAATTGAGCAATAAAATTTGTTAGTTGCTGCACTGCCTCCTTCTCACATTCCCTGATCTCCCTTCGCCATTGAATCTCCCACTTCCACTCCTCTTCAACCCAACGTCCCGATTCTCCCACCGTCGCCTCTTTATTTGCAGCGAGCTGAAACAACCTAGGGAAGGAAATCCGCAGTGTACTCGATCCCGCCCAGATGTGATCCCAGAATTTAATCGAGAGACCGTTCCCCAGTTTTCTTCTGACATTATCCACGAACCATTTCCCCGATGGCCCCCTTCCAACAGCAACAACCTTTGCCCACCAGCCAACTTTCATTCTTGAAGTTCCCTTCAAACCAAAGCCCTGTTCGTCCCACTCCACCTCACCATATAATGATCTGACCACTCTAGCCCATAAGGAATCTCTCCCCTCCCAATATCTCCATACCCATTTTGTGACCAAAGCTGCATTAAACCACTCGATGTTAGTCAATCCCAGCCCTCCCTCCTTCTTGCTGTAACAAAGATCGCGCCACCTAATCCATGGGATCGCTGAAGAGTTATCATTCCCTCCCCATAAAAATTTTCCAAACAGAGAGTTCAAGGCTTTCACAGTGGCTTTTGGAATAAAAGAAAATGACAACTGATAGACCGGAATAGCTTGTAAGACTGCTTTCACCAACGTGACCCTCCCCGCCAAAGATAACTTCAAGTTTTTCCAACTTTCAATCCGCTTCTTCACTTTTTCTACCAGGTAGTTCCAGTTTGCAATATTTTTAAACTTGCCGCCGACCTTTATACCCAGAAATTTGAACGGAACCGTTCCGATCGGACTTTGCAGAACCGTTGCCATCCTCTCGAGGCTTCCCTCTTCGATCTTCACACCCATCAGGCTGCTTTTCTGGAAATTAACTTTGAGGCCCGAAAGAAGTTCAAAGAACTTTAAAATGTTCTTGATAGACTCGGCGTTTTCCTCAAGATCAGAGAGAACGAAAATGGTGTCGTCGGCGTATTGCAAGTGAGAGATCACCACTTTATTCCTGCCTACCGTGGCCGGCTGGAGAAGCTTAGTATTCACCGCTTTGTTCACCAGCGCGTTGAGTCCTTCGGCAACCACAAGAAAAAGGAAAGGAGATAGAGGGTCTCCTTGCCGGAGGCCACGTTCCAAGTTAAACTCGCCCGAAGGCGACCCGTTGATAAGAACATTTGCTGAAGCCGAAGAAAGACACCCTTTAATCCACTTCCTCCATGTTACATCAAAGTTGAGCAGATCAAGCAGCGCATCCAAGTAATCCCACTCCACTGAATCGTACGCTTTAGCAAAATCGATTTTGAAGAAGACTCGGCTTTTCCCCGTCCTTTTCGCTTCTTGAATGGTCTCATTCAGCACAATGACTCCATCCAAGATGTATCGACTACTCAAGAACGCGCTCTGATTTTCAGAGATGATAGAGCTGAGAACCGATCGCATCCTTCCTGCCAAAGTCTTTGCAATGACCTTATAGAGGCTACCAATCAAGGAAATCGGTCTAAAATCATCCCAACAGCTGCTCTCCTCCTTTTTTGGGATTAGAACGATAAAGGAGGAATTGCACCCCATAGGAATTTTGCCGTTGGTGTGGAACTCGTTCATCAATCTCATCAAGTCCCCTTTGATCACTTCCCACGATGCTTTCCAAAAGCTGAGGTTGAAACCGTCCGGTCCTGGACTCTTGTTGCCTTCGCAGCTCCATACCGCGTCTTTTACTTCTTCCTCAGAAAAAGGCACAATCAAGCTCATTTTCTCCTCCTGTGACAGCTTTTGGCTAACAAAATCTGGTGGAAATTCTGGCAAAATTCTCTTCCTTTTCTGGAAGAAACTCCTAAAGAACTCAGTGGCCTTAGCCTTGATGGTGTTTGGCTCGTCCACCCACATATTGTCGAGGACCAGTCCTGAGATCTCATTCTTTTTCCTTCGGCTAACAATCACTTTGTGGTAGAATCTGGTGTTGAAGTCTCCTTCTCTAATCCAACTCGATTTTGCTTTTTGCTCCAGCAAATTATTTTTGTTCTTAGAGGATAAAATCAGATTTGCTTTTGCCTCATTTCGCCTAATCACTTCCTGTGTATCGAGCCCTCGATCCTCATCAGCCAAATCCAATCGTTGTAATTCCTCTTTCCAGAACTTAATTGAGGAGTCCATATTTCCAAAGGAAGAACGATTCCATCCCTTCAAGGCGATCTTGAGAGCCTTCAGTTTTTCTTTGAAAACATAACATCCCCAGCCAGAGATCCTCGTCTCACTCCACACCTTTTGAACCAGTGGTTTGAACTCCGGGTGGAGCACCCAAGCATTTATAAAACGGAAAGGCTTAGGTCCCCAGTCTATGGTCTTTGTTGAAAGGATAATAGGGCAATGATCAGAGACTGTTCTTTGAAGACACCGTCCGTGAGAAGAAGGCCACGTATTGAGCCAAAGATCATTTACCAAAAATCTGTCTAATTTGCTCTTGCATCTACCATTAGTCTTGTACCACGTGAAGTTCCTTCCTTGGGTTCTAATTTCCACCAATTCACTCTCACGGATAAAAGAGTCGAATTGTCTCATTTCCTTTACAAGTCATCCTATTTTCTTCTTGTAAACCAAAATCATATTTTTATTAATTTTGATTTTGAGAGTTTAAACCCAAAACCTTTCTTTACACTCTTTTACTTTTTTGGAATATATCTTATTCCTATGCATAGTGATAGTTGATGATTTTAGAAATAAATTTAAAAGAAAAAGGGAAAAAGCCAAAGGGGCCGGCATGGGTTGGGCCTATTAGAGAAGCCCATATTGAAGCTGAACCTCTGCTGTTGATGGGATGCGGTTATTTGCTATGTTGGCTTTACTACCGTAGCAGATCTCTCTGTCTCTCTCTCTCTCTCTACCTCTGCTAATCGGAAAACATGGAGCCCGACGCCAGCATCGAAACGAACAGCATGATCCGGGTGGCGGTGATCCCCATCTCCGACGTTACCCCGCTTCTCTTCCGCGACTACGCCGCGATGCTCCTCCGCCACCACACCGTCTCCCTCAACTCCATCAGCTCCTTCTACACCGAGCACCAGAAATCCCCCTTTGCTCACCAACCCTGGGAATCTGGAAGCCTCCGTTTCAAGTTCATTCTCGGCGGATCGCCGCCTTCTCCCTGGGAGGATTTCCAGTCCAACCGCAAGATCCTCGCCGTTATCGGCATTTGTCACTGCCCTTCTGCCCCCGATCTCCGCTCCGTCGCCGATCAATTCACCGCCGCTTGTAAGAGTTATTCTTCCTCACTCGTTCAGCGATGCTTCGCCTTCTGCCCGGGGGATTCGCAGGTTAGCGGGAAATCAGCTAATTCTGATTGTTTCCTTCAGTTTATGGAATTAGAATTCTCGAGAGTGGAAATGATATCTGCGGTTGGGTGTCTATCTGTCACATCCCTACTCCCAGAAGTACCTTTAGTACAGTTTCTGCTTACTTGCATATGAACTCGTTTTGTTTCTGTAACGCTTCAAACCTTCCGTGATGTTCAATGCCATTTTTTCATAAGCATTAGGCACAACTTAATTTTGTATTAAAATCCATCTCTTTGTGACCTTTTGGGATTTCGACCCTTCATTGATGGATCCTAACATGTCGCTATTGGTTTTACTTGAATGCTTTGGCAGCTTGAAGACGAGAGTGTTAAGGGAAGTAACTTGATATTGTTTCCACCTGCTGATAGGCAAACTCAGGAATTCCACTTGCAAACCATGGTCCAAGATATTGCTGCCTCTTTGTTAATGGAATTTGAGAAATGGGTTCTCCAGGGTGAATCCGGTGGGACCATTTTTAAGACGCCTCTTGACTCTCAAGCCAGTCTCAGCTCAGAGGAGGTTTAAACTTTAGGTGTCCCAAATATTTTTTAAAATTCTTTTACGTTTATGCCTACTGATGCAATCTTTCCCTAATAATTCTTTTCACGCAGCGCAACTTGACCTCTCTCATTCAAAAAATTCACAGGTGATTAAGGCAAAAAAGAGGAGGCTTGGTCGCGCACAGAAAACTATAGGCGATTACTGCTTGCTGGCTGGATCACCAGTTGATGCCAATGCTCATTATTCTACTGCTCTGGAACTTACCAGATTGACAGCAGATTTTTTCTGGTATGCTGGGGCTATGGAAGGCAGCGTTTGTGCATTGCTGGTAAGTGTGCAGCTTTTTTGACAACAACCTTGATTCTAGTTCACTATGGTAATTTTTTTTTTTTCTTTTGTATTGTTGCTTCTCTCCTTGTATAATATGCAGCTCCTATGATAGTTCAATTTTTTTTTTTTTTTTCGACATTAGAATTAGTTCTTTGGTTCAGTCATTGTACTAATCTTCATTTCAGTGCGTGAATTTAATAGGTACTTGAACCAATCTTGTTAGTGGACTGTTAGATGATGCAATTGAGCCTGTTGGATTTTCACTTTATGTAATGTAGCTTATTATCAGCTTTATCATAACACTGGTTAATCGATTTTGTATTTTTTATTTTTGTTATTGCTACAAGTGGAAATAGATAACAAGGTAAACACTATTTGGAAATTCCTGAATATTCTGGTTCTTAATATTTGTTCACCTAACTCCTGCGATCGTGAAATGTTTACCTTGAACTTATGATTGGCCGTATCCTGTTTCTAGCGAAAACATGACATTTTCCCCCTTACTTTTACATTGTTACTTGTTAGATGGATCGTATGGGTCAGAAGGACCCAGTTTTAGAGGATGAGGTTAAGTATCGCTACAACAGTGTCATTCTGCACTACAGAAAATCATTTATACAAGACAATGCTCAGAGGTATTTTTGCTCCAATATAATTCCTTTTAAAAGTCTACTGTTGATTTTGCAAATATTGTAGTGTGATTCCTTTTTAAATGTCTATAAACTAATAGAACCCCATTCTCCACAACTGTTTCATTAGCTAAAGATTTAGCTAATCATCTCTAGTTGCTTAGCTCTGGATCACAGAGAAGTTACCCTGTCCATATAACTGAATTACACGGTTCATTCAGTTATAAACTGTTATAGTTTGCTTAATAGTACTATTTGATAACTCTTGTGCAATTTTTATGTCTGAGAACCCAGTCGCTGGGCTCCGCATTTTCAGTGGTTCTTATACAAATTGATGCTGGATTATCACTAGTTTTCTTAGTTTCTCTTGGCAATTATCTCTGAACAGGGTTTCACCCTTAAGCTTTGAACTTGAAGCCACACTGAAGTTGGCAAGATTCCTCTGCAGGTACTCCATTATAATTATCCTTTGTTGCAATTGATGAAGGACTTTCATCTTACATGAGATGGTGTACTTTCATCGATTTAAATTTCTCTGTTTAATAAAATGAAAAATTTCCCCATGTGTGATGTATTCCTATGCATGTATCTTCATAAGGCGGGAACTTGCTAAAGATGTCGTGGAGTTGTTGACAGCAACTGCTGATGGAGCAACATCTCTGATTGATGCCAGTGACAAACTAGTAGTATATGTTGAAATAGCAAGGCTCTTTGGTGAACTTGGTTATCACCGAAAAGCTGCTTTTTTCTCAAGGCAGGTGGCTCAGTTGTACTTGCAACAGGATAATAAACTTGCTGCTATCAGTGCTATGCAAGTCTTGGCAATGACAACAAAAGCTTATCGTGTCCAAAGTAGAGCTTCTATTGGACCCTCTAATGTGAGTACTTTTAACCATCCAGTGTATCATAAAATAGGAGTTATTAGGCTTGCCTCTTGGAATATGATGCTTGAAGGCCTAGGAAACGCTGTAAAGTTGGAGAGTGTCAATTACTGGTTTAACTTTGGTGTAAAGATAATGAAAGATCATTGGATTTGGAAATGTAATTTTGAACATGTTGTAGATGTGTTTTGAGTGAAAGTGGATGTATCTATGTGGTTAAACGTGACAAATGAAAAGAAAAATCCATTTAGACTCTTGCCATCTCATACTTATTCCAACAGTATTTTGTATGTGAACCAATTTTCTTCTTTGGATGGACACATTTTCTTTTTGAATATGATACTATTAATGAGAAATGAATTATGATATAAAAAGCTACTAGGTATCGAAAAGCATTGAGAAGCATCTTTGATGCATATGCATATGGAGATTTGCATTTTTTACAAGATGCTTTCAGATCTTTGGCCACTTTTGTCCTCCTTTCTGGTGTAGAACTGCTGTTTGACATAGTTACAGAATTGATCCCTATGTGCACTGATATTTGTGCTTCTTAAGATATAGTCATCATATGACACTGACTTTAAGAAGTCAGACATGGTACATTTCTCTTTCAAACTTGAATTAGATTCTCTGAATGTCATTCTTTATTTTTCTAAAAGGACGTTGGGCAAACTCATGCTGATGGAGGAAAAGTGCATCACTACTCAATAGTCTCCTTGTTTGAGTCGCAGTGGAGCACACTACAGATGGTTGTCCTTAGAGAAATTCTTCTATCTGCTGTTCGTGCAGGGGATCCTCTTGCCGCTTGGAGTGCAGCTGCACGCCTGCTTAGGTCTTATTATCCACTAATTACTCCTGCTGGGCAAAATGGTCTGTTCAATGCACTTGTGAATTCAGCTGAGAGGCTCCCTTTAGGAACTCGGTGCGGTGATCCAGCTTTGCCCTTCGTCAGGTAACTTATATTAGTGTTCCTTCTTCCTGGTTGTGGTGTCATATATATTTCCTGACAAGCTGCTAAAACTTAACATTTCTTAATGAATTTGTTCTTATATGGACATGCATAAGGATGGGATTTGGGCAGCTTTATGTTACACTGAAAAGTATGTCTTATGAGATAATGACCATTTATAAATATATATATGACCAAGATATACCTAGTCTTCTTTCTCCTCATGTCCCTTTGTATATAATGATCATATCATGGGTATGTACTTTGCATTTTCATGCACTAATTCATGGTTCTGGTTATCCTTTAGTGCTTGTCATCATGAAGTAGTCTCTTCTAACTTGAAACTTCTTCAGGTTACATTCATTTCCTTTACATTCATCACAAATGGACATTGTTAAACGCAATCTAGCTAGAGAAGATTGGTGGGCAGGCTCTGCTCCATCAGGTCCATTCATTTATACACCATTCAGCAAAGGAGAGCCGAATCATAGCAATAAGCAGGAGCTAACCTGGGTTGTCGGTGAACCGGTCCAAGTGCTAGTAGAATTAGCGAATCCGTGCGGCTTTGAAGTTATGGTTGAAAGCATATACCTATCAGTGCATTCTGGAAACCTTGATGCCTTTCCTGTAAGTGTGAGTCTTCCTCCCAATTCCTCAAAAGTGATCACTTTATCTGGGATTCCGACCAAAGAAGGCCTGGTTTCAATCCCCGGATGCATCGTTCACTGTTTTGGAGTCATTACTGAACATTTTTTCAAGGAGGTCGATAATTTACTTATTGGGGCAACTCAAGGGCTTGTGCTTTCTGACCCTTTCCGGAGCTGTGGGGCAGCTAAGTTAAAAAATGTACTTCTACCTAGTATTACAGTGGTACCTCCATTGCCATTGTTAGTTTCTCATATCGCAGGTGGGGATGGATCTGTCATGCTATATGAAGGTGAGATACGTGATGTATGGATTAGTTTGGCGAATGCTGGCACTGTTCCTGTTGAGCAAGCGCACATTTCATTATCAGGAAAGAATCAGGACTCTGTTGTATCAGTTGCATCTGAAACTCTGAGGTCAGCCCTCCCCTTGAAACCTGGTGCAGAGGTTACAATACGTGTAACCTTGAAAGCCTGGCAGCTTAGCAAGACAGATTCTGATGCTGCTGCCAGCAAGGGTATCACTGGAGCCTCAGCAAGACAAGCTAAAGATGGAAGCAGTCCATTGCTGTTGATCCACTATGCAGGTATGTACTATTTCTTTAAGGATATATAAGGGCCATTTCTGGTGTTGTTGGTGTTGTTATTGTGGCTGGCAGTATATCCTATATCATAGTGTTTTCATTACTACTTCTAATGTGACCACCTTAGACTGTGCTGATGTCAAGCGAAACAAGAACTTATGCTTAGCGCATGGATGTGGAATCCTAGATTTTGATTTGATGGGGAAGTTGGTTTATATTATTTGTGATATGTTTTATGTTCTTTATTTAGGTCCATTGACAACTCCTGGAGAATCAGAAGCAATGTCTGCTCCACCTCCTGGAAGACGTCTGGTCATCCCGCTAAATATCTGTGTATTGCAGGGCTTGTCTTTTGTAAAAGCCCGTTTACTATCAATGGAAATTCCAGCACGCATTGGGTGTAACATGCGCCATGCTAGCACAATTAGAAAGTGGCAGTACTGAGCAGGTCAATAGTTCTGAAAGACAGGCTGATAGGTTCATGAAGATTGATCCCTATAGGGGAAGCTGGGGTCTGCGCTTACTTGAGTTGGAGTTGTTTAATCCGACTGATGTAGTTTTCGAAGCCAGTGTTTCAGTTGACATGGAGAAAACTAGCAACAAAGAAAGCCTGTCTCATCATATCTCTGCTGAATTTGGTGAACCAAAAACAAGAATCGACAGGGATTATACTGCTAGAGTGTTGATACCACTTGAAAATTTTAAATTACCTGTTCTCGATGGCGCCTTCCTTGTAAACAGTTCTCAAGTTAAGGGGACTTCGGGCAGGAGAAATTCTAGCTTCTCCGAAAAGAATATTAAGGCGGAGTTGAATGCATCCATTAAGAATTTGATTTCCAAAATTAAAGTCAGGTGGCAATCTGGGCGCAACAGTTCAGGAGAACTAGATATCAAGGATGCAATACAGGCTGCCCTCCAGGCATCTGTTATGGATGTGCTACTGCCCGACCCACTGACATTTGGCTTTAGGCTGACTAAAAGTAGTTTAGACAATTCTGCAGATACAAATTCGCCAGGAAAAGTTGATAGTGAGGTCAACTCTTGCGTATCTGGAGACTCTATCATTGCACATGAAATGACAGAAATGGAGGTGCTGGTGCGGAACAATACTAAGGAAGCTATTAGGATTAATCTTAGCATTGCATGCAAAGATGTGGCCGGTGAGAACTGCATCGAAGGCGACAAGGCAACTGTTCTGTGGGAAGGTGCTAGCACAAGCAAATTATTTTTCCATAAACTCTCCTTTTCCACATAGTATTTGTATGGCCCAAGGTTCCATGTAATGTTGATTCTATGCTGCTAGCTCATGGAAAAGGAATCTCTGTTTCATCTTACGTAAGACTGACATATTAATGTTAAATATAATAGTCCTGCTTTTTGCTCCATTGTTCCTTTTCAGGTGTTTTGACTGGTATTACCATGGAGGTTCCTCCTCTTCAAGAAGTGAAGCATATATTCTCCCTCTATTTCCTGATTCCAGGAGAGTACACAATGCTGGCCGCAGCCATGATCGATGATGCTAATGAAGTTCTTAGAGCTCGAGCCAGAACTAATGCATCAGATGAGCCAATCTTTTGTCGTGGACCACCATATCACGTGCGAGTGAATGGCACTACATGATTTTGTTTGTCATGCACGGTAGGGTGAAACCTGACACCACATATTCCCTTGTTGGATGATACTTATACCTGCGATGTTTCAATTATAAAACTGATCAGAGGAGGCGGCTAGGAACTCATGTTGATTTGACTGCCTCAGATTTATGCTCACATTGCTTCATTCCTGTGTAACTCTTTCTTCTTCTCTTGTGAAGCATATCAGGTGATATGCCAGTAGCTGTAGGTGTGTGGTGTCACGGTCCGTCATAAGTGTTACTTGCGATTTTATAAAATACAGACATCAAGAGAGTTGTGGAAATTGATGGATCATGTTTATGTTGTAAGTAGTTACCAATCAGTTGCCTTGTTGTTGTTGAAGTTGTTTCTGGAGTGATGAAAGGGATTTTGGATGAATGAATATTTGATTTGAAAATGAGAGTATGGTTTGAGAATGATGAAATGGCAAGGAAGCAAGTTGTTGATTCGCAGAAAAAGAAGCCTTGGCTGAAGGAGGGCATGCACAATCAACATCAATATAGAGTTACAATTAAAGATAAATAAATAATTAAGATAAGTTATTTATTTTTAAGGACTTGTTGGGTAGTTCTAGATAACTTGCTGATATTATCTATCCTGATTTAGTAAATTAGAAGGCTCGAGTTTAATGAAGGCCCGCATAAAATACATTGTTTCTCTTCAGATTGTGAAACTCAACTATACTCTTTTATTCAAACTATTGCCTCAACAGTACTGTAGATATGAGTCAAATTTACCATCTTCTAAATATTCTCAATTTCAAATCGTGAGATCGAGCCCAACCTAGAGCTATCGAAATGGATCTCTTGTGATGGCAACGCAATTGTTGCGATTGGCCTAATTCGTTACTCCTACACCATTGGAAAGCTTATTCAGAGGGTTACAACTATCGGTGGGGCAATGTGCATAATCTCGTGCCCATTGTGCAAAAAAAATTGTACAATTAATCACTGTGTTATCCCCGAGGCCCATTTTGCCACATCTCTTAAGTTACAAGTTCAAATCTCTTGATTCTTTCGCCATTGGAACCTATATATGAAGGGGAACATATAGTGACATTCCGACAATGTGTTATCCCCGAGGGGCGGGGGCGAGATCACTCGAAATATGGATTATGGCTGAAATTGCCCGATCATTTTCTAATGGAACGAAAATGTGATTTGGACCGTCGTTTTTGTTGTAGACATCTTAATAAGGTTTCCAACACTACAATAATCGTCTCAATCAATCAAGTAACGAATGAGATATGATCAAAATAGTGGCCAATTATATTTTCCATCAAGGACTATATCGTTTCTTGCCCAATTGTTTGTAGG